>NC_058369.1:56355246-56551333 GCF_018350175.1 Felis catus
CAGTACCAAAGCCAGTCGGCTCCTCCCTAGGGCCCCTGCCTCTCAGACTAGCTAGTGCCTGCTGGTGAGGCATCAGAACCTTCCAGGCCACAGCTGGAGGGATCTGGGTCTCTCCAGATCAGCACGTAGGTATCACTTAGTGTGCCCTCTCAGACTGGCATTCCCGGCAGCCTGCAGGGCCCAGCTGCAGAGCCCAACGCTGCGTGTCTGTGCTCCATGTGAAACAGTGCTGCAATGCACGAGTAGTGTCCGCAGCGGGTCAGGAAGGGGAGGCCTGGGTTATGCACGCCAGCCATTTGGCACTCCTGGTACACCCCCTCATTTTGCATATGAAGAAACGAGGCCCAGAGGGAAGAATGCCCTCGTCCAATTGCCTGTCCTTTCACTTCCCGCTCTGGCCTCTCGACGGAACTCTTGGGACCCCCCGTGACACCACGTGAAAACAGTCAACTATGTGTGTGACAAGGAAATCATACTGGATGTGTCTGGACCCACACCATGTTTCTCTTCTTGTTTTTCCCCTTTGCCTCTGTTCTGTTTTAATACTTCGTGTGTTTCGTGCATTCTGAAGGATGGTGGGACAATGAACATCCGTGGGCCCACAGCTCAACTCCAGAACTAGAACATTCCCAGTCACTTCCATCTCCTCCTTGCCTGCAGGTCACCCCTCTCTGCAATTTGGTGTTTGTTTGTTTGCCATTCTCTTGCTCACAGGCCGACTGAATAAGCCTAAACATTAGATTGCTTCTTCGTTCTCAAGCTCTAAAAACTTCCTCTCTGTACGTAGATCTCTAAAATTTGCATTTTTGTACTCAACATTTCCCTCTCTCTGAGCTTGAGCCGTGCTGCTGTGTAGCTGGAGTTTGCTGTCACCAGTGTGGAAAGAAATTGTGTGACCGTGCTACAATTTCTTTTTGCATTGCTCTGTCAGGGAGTATCTGGGTCATTTCCTCTCTCCCCCTCCTCTTGCTAACAGTGCTGCGACGAACTCTTCTTGGGTGTGCCTTGTGTGGCTCCTGGGAGTGGATTTGCAGGGTGCTAAGGCATGGGACTGGTCAACCTAACAAGAAAAGGCCAAAGCGGTTTTCAGTGTGGCCAGACCAGGTTTCACACTCATCAACCGTGGGTGCCAGCTGATCTCCATCCTTTCAGACCCTCGGTGCTGTCAGATGTCACATGTCTTCCTCACTGTGAGCCTGATGGATGTGAAATCTCTCACGGGGACCTTACCTTGCACTTCCCTGCATCCTCGTGACATCGGGCAGCTTTTCCCGTGTTCATCTGTGCACTCCGTTTCCTCCTCTACGACATGCCTGCTGTGGTCTTTTTGCTCATTGCCTCTCTTCTTCCTGTGGATTTGTAGGACTTCTTTATGTATTCTGGATACTGATCCTTTGCTAGTTGTACATATACTTTTAGTGATTTGTCTTTCCACCCGTCATTTGGTGAAAGGAAATTTACGTTTTACTGCAGTGAAAACTATCGATTTTTTTTATGCTTACTGAGCTTTTAACACCTTGGTAAAGAAATTGTTCCCAACGCCAAGTTTGCAAAGATATTCCCCCACAATATCCCCCTCTTCAACTTCTCTCTTTCAAATATAGATTTTTAATGTGTCTGGAATGGTTTCCGATGTCCCAGCACCGTCTACTAACTGGGCCGCCTTTCTCCAGTCACATGTCAAGAAGCCTTTTTAAAACTCCTAAGTACTGAGCTCTTCAGATCTCTGATCATTTGTAGCACACCTGCAGTCATTCATGCCTGCTGTCCGCGTGTTCTCCCCTCTCCCTCTTTCTACCATTGCGATCCCTGGTACGTGCAGGTGCCCCAGGAGGCCCTGTGTAGCCATGTATGGATTTTTTTCTATGTTTCTTTCTTTATCATTTTTTGAGAAGGAGAGAGAGAGAGAGTGGGGAAGGGGCAGAGACAGAGAAAATCCTAAGCAGGCTCCATGCTGTCGGTGCAGAGCCCGATGTGGGGCTCGGTCCCCTGACTGTGAGATCGTGACCTGGGCTGACAGCAAGAGTCAGACGCTTAACCGTCGGAGTCACCCAGGCGCCCCATCCATGGATGTTTTTGTGAGGATGAGGAAACAGGAGCACAGAGGAGGGTTGAGTTTGTAATGGCCACACAACGACCGTGTTGGGTGACCCCAACGTGGAGTCTGTCTCCGATTCTCTGAAGGCGGGTTCTGTGTTCCTTCCTCTTGGTGTCTGGCTGTGCACAGTAGGGCTGGTGGGTTGGGACCCAGGACCCTGGGGCTGTCAGTGGAGGGATCGGACATGACAGCCTGCCTTTCCGTTTCCATCCCATGGGCTCCCCAGAGCTGGTGTGAAAGCCATTTGGGCACATTGTCCCTGGGGGCCTGAAAACCTCCTGCCACCTCTGCCTCTCACCCCTGCCTCATCCCTCCTGCTGTCGTTTTGATGATGAAGCAGCTGAGGTTTAACTCCTGCCTCTCACTCCCCACCGGCTCCTTGCCCGGTAAGGGGAGGGAGAGCCCTGGGAGCAGTACCCCAGCACCCTCAAACCTGGAACAGAGTCGAATCCTTGCCGGGAAGGCTCCACCCTTGCTCTGAGTGATGCAGAGTCATGGCCTCTGATGATGTGGATGACAACTCACTTCTGCAGCATTTGTGATGTGCCGGGGCCCGGTCTGAGCATTCCGTGGGGTCCTCGTCACCCTGTGTGGAGACACTGTTTTTACACTCATCTTATAGATGCGGAAGCTGAGGCTCAGAGCCGTTATGAGGCTCCAGATTCCACGCTCTTTACCACGAGACTGCATGGTCCCTTTGGACCCCGACCAGGCCCTAGCTCTCCCTCCTGGTGACTGGCCCAGGACCCGGGGATGGGTCTGCCATGGGGCCCCTCACGGAGTGCAGAAGAGCTTTGTCCCTGAACCCTGGATCCATGGTGGGTCTGGGCCTGCCCTGGGCCTCCTTGGCCCTGGAGGGTGCCCTCCCCGGCTTCCGAGGCTGAGCCAGGCCAGCCGGTGTTGCTCCTGTTTGCGGCCAGGGAGTCCCAGCTCCAGTTAGAGACTTCTCTCTTTTGTAGGCTCTAGAAACTCTGAGAAGGGCCCTAAATGGTGGTCCCTCGATTAAGGGGTTTCAGAAGGCAGGAGCCCCAGGGACGCCTTGCTTTGCGAAGCCCCTTGTGTTCCAGGAACTGCTCTCTGTGGCCACCTCAAGACGAGGTGTTTTTGACAAACATGTGTCACCTGCATGACACTTGTAAGCAGTTATGCCATGGCCATAAATCTGGGCTTGTGCTGCCGAGTGCCATACCGGCTCCTACATGTGGCTGAAGCACTGCCAACGGTGTCTCTGCTGGTTTGTCTGGCAGTGGGGGGTGCCAGGCTGCTTCAGGACACATCGGCTCCCAGCCAGTGGCTGTATGCTATGAAGTCCCAATGCCGACGTCTTTCTCAGCATCCCACCCTCCCTTCCTAACCTTCGCTGGCTCCCACTGGATGTCTCACAATGTGGACACTTTTGCACCCAGTCATGCTAATTGCTCTGAAAAGAAATAAAGCGGGAGGAGTGTGCAGGGAGTGACGCAGGCCATTTGTAAGAAAGATCTGTGATCTCCGGTTTGTTTAACAAACCTACTGGGTCAGAGCCTGAAGGAAATGGGGGGGAGCCGTGCGGGTATCCGGGAAGAGCATGCTAGTCAGGAGAGCTGCACATGCAAAGGCCCGGAGGTCAGGTTGGGTCTTATGGGTTGGAGGCAGGTGTGTCTGGAGTGCAGTGAGAGGCGCAAAGCTGGGAGCAGGGTGGGAGTAGGGAGCATCGTGTGGGATGGTGAGGCATTTGGCTTTCACCTGGAGTGTCACGGAAAGCGGCTGGAAGGCCCTGGGTAGGTCCAGGAAACCGCAGAGGAGGCCAGATGGCTTAGGCGCAGCCGCTCCCGGGCCAACTATACCTTGGTCGTAACTGTGCTGACTGCAGATCCTAGCTGTAGAGCAGAACCCAGGTGACAGCAAACATGAGGGCCAGGTGACGGTCCCGAGGCCACCAGTCCATCTGTCTGCAGCCAGGCCTCTGCCTATAGATCCTGCAGCCTGTGCATCCTGCCCAGAATGCTGGGATGCCGGGATCAGTTAGTTTCTGCTGCGGAATAACCACCCCGAAATGTAGCGGCTTGCACCAACTGTTGACTTAGCTGGGCAGCTAGCTGCTCGGGCAGGTCTTCCGGGCTCCCTCAAGCATGTGTGGTCAATGGCAGGGGTCGGCTGATTGCCGGCTGGCTGTTGGCCGGGGAGACTAGGGGCGGTGGTGAGTAGGCTACACGTGTCCCATTCTTCCAGGAGGCCGTCTGGGCTTCTGCACATGGTGGTGCCAGGGTCCCGAGAGGGTGGGCACACAAGGCCACGAGGCTCTTTGAGACCTATGCCTGAAATTGGCACGGCATCATTTCCACCACATTCTGTCGGCCAGAGCAAGTCACGGAGCCAGCGCAGATTCAAAGCGGGGGGATCTAGACCCCACCCCTGGTGGGAAGAGCTGCCCCATCATAGTGCAAAGGGTACGGAGACAGGGGGGTGGAGGAACAGAGCTGTTTAGGGGTCAACCGCAGTGTCCCGTGTTCTGGAGAGAGGAGCAAGGCAGGAGCCAGGGCCCCAGAACAGTCAGCCATGGCTGTGTCTCTGTCGCCCTGAAGAAACCAGACCCCCAACAATCCAGGACTAGGCAGAGGAAGCTCAGACCATTTGTTCCTTTGTCACCAAATGCCACCTAGCCAGTAGCGATAGACTCAACAGTCCCCATGGAGGTGTCTTTCTCTAGGGTGCTTACACCCAAGGACTGCGGAGATCATATGAAACATCGCACACCTTTGGCACCACCTCTTCCAGGAAGCCCTCCAGGCTTCTTCTGGGCTCTCCCAGGCTCACCGCCCTCCCCCCGTCACAGAAGACAGGGTATTTGTGTCCCTCATTGGTACACGTGTGTGTCAGCCTCCTGAGTCAGAAAGGCCAAGGCCTGAGGACGGGGCTGTGTCTCACTCACCCCAAATCCCTACTCCTAGCTGGGAGTGTGCACTGAGGATGAGGCTGGCAAGGTATGGGTATACTGGGGACCTGCATTCAGTGCTGACTCACAGTTGATGTCTGCAAGGGAAGGGGAAGGTCACTGTACCTGGTAGCAGGCCCCAGATGAACTCGGCCTGGAGCCGGGACGGGGGGTGCTGGGAACGCATGCTGGATGCAGGTGGCAGCCAGAGCTCAGCGGAGCAAGGGCAAAGACCACAGTCCTCTTGCAGACAGAAATGGGTCTCAAGCTCTGGGCGCCAGCACCAAGGCAGGAAGGCAGCCCACAGGAGAGCGTGCAGAGAAGCCACTCCGGGTGTTCAAGGCCAGCACTGGGCAGATGGAAAGGCAGGCAGGGCCTGCCAACCCTGAGGAAAAAAGAAACATCAGCCACGTTTGGCTATAGTCAGCTTTCGTTTACTGGAGTTTCCCTTGCCTGAGATCCACTGTACCCAAAATCAATATTATTAGCATTAAAAAAGAGAAGCCAACTAGGAGGTAGCAACCCCGAATGCACTGTGGTTTCGGTGCCATCCCAGCGCAGGAGAAAAACCTTCATCACCTTCTCATGCATACCAGAGACAAGGGAGGGAAGAATGGCGGCGGCGGGGGGGGGGGGGGGAGCTGTCTTCACGAGGCCTCCAGGAGTGCCTCCCTGGGGCTCATAGTGAGTTAAGCCAGCCAGGCTTGCGAGTGTGCCAGCTCGTCCTGCCCACCTGGCGTCAGCACCATTGCCCCGGGCTGGGCCGGGCCGTCTCCCTTGGGGAGAGAGCTTGAAGCTTTTGCAGTTTGTAGTGGTCTGTTGTATTTAGAAACCCGAGCATCCCAGGGTCATAAATTACCTTGAACTAGTTTGCTAACCCTTGTGACTCGGTACAGCGCCTTCTCAGAAGCGGCCAGTTATGTCACGGACTGAGTGAGGCGTGGCCCAGTCCCCGCAGCGAGGCAGCGTGTGCCAGGCCTGGCGTGGATGGTAGCCACCCAGGACCACGGGGACGATGCAGGGAGGTGCCGCAGGTCTGTGCACGGCATTTCTGTGGAAATGCACTCCAGAAGGGAGAAGGGTCTGTGAGTCCATGAAGTGGGATTCTCACTCCCGGCACGTGGTCGTGAGAGCTGTACCACATGGAAGAGGCAGAGGGCACCGTGTAGTTCAGCATTCCTGTTACGTCCCTGCTGGAGGATCAGCTCCTGCTTGCACCTTCCCAGGGATGGGGGCTCATCGCTGCCTGAGACATTGCACATGGACAGGAAGTTAGCTTCCCGCAAATTCCAGCTCCATCATCTGGGTACATGTTCTGAATCGGTGCTTGCAACAGCCTGGACAGAGTGGGAGGCCGTTGCAAGGCTGCTGGCCAGCTAGGACGGCTCTCCCAGCCTTTCCTCCATTGCCACAGCCCTCTGGGCACAACAGGTGCTAAAGGGCCCATCTGGTTAGACATTCCGAGTGTTACCCCTGCACTGCAAGTTCATTGGCCACGGCAATGTTGACATCAAGAGAAACACGTGTCATTTTCTCATCTCTAGAAAGAGCTCCAACGCCCTCCCTGTTTTGTATTCAAAAGCAGAGGGGTGACCCACACTTTCTGGGGTCATGGGGAGGAGATTCAGGTGTGAAGGGAGCATCTGCTTGTAATGTGGGATCCAGTTCCAGGATCCCCTGGCGTTCCTTGAAATTTGCTGGAGAAACACAACCCATTTGATGTGCAAAACCAGGCTTCCAACAGAATGGGACAGCTGAAACAGCCCAAAAATGGACAAACCGCATGAAACAGGTTTTGAAGGCTGCAGCCTTTCAGGCAGTCTGAGCCTCCCCGAGCAGCAGGGAACGGGTTTTGCCAGGAGACGCCTGTTTGCGATGGCGCGCGCGCTACTTTCCCCCCGCCGAGACAGGTGCAAACTCAGATGTATTCATTTTCCACAAATGAAACGAGTCGGTTTTGACCATGTTGCAGACCTAGGACTTGGCACCCTTGTTCCCGGGGGGTATGTGTCTGGTTTTCACTCCATTCCGAAGGAGCCTGTGGAGGCTCCCAACTTTGAACCTTCTAAATTTTTTTTTTCAACGTTTTTATTTATTTTTGGAACAGAGAGAGACAGAGCATGAACGGAGGAGGGGCAGAGAGAGAGGGAGACACAGAATCGGGAAACAGGCTCCAGGCTCTGAGCCATCAGCCCAGAGCCTGACGCGGGGCTCGAACTCACGGACCGCGAGATCGTGACCTGGCTGAAGTCGGACGCTTAACCGACTGCGCCACCCAGGCGCCCCTCCCAACTTTGAACCTTCTAATGATAATGATTTACTGGTTTCAGGGGGTTCGGGGTGGGGGTGGCGGGGGGAGGTGGGACAAGAAGAGTGATGCAGAGTTTGGAGTCTGAAGGAATGATTAGCTGCGTGGAGGGCCCGGGGCCAGTGCTGATGCTGTAGTTAAGGCACAAGGACTTTCCGCAGCACCAAAGCATCACCTTTTGCTTCTCATCAACCCCTTGAAACGAGCTCAGTCATGTTCACTGATAGGAATCAGTACCACGTAATGAGTGTCCGCCATGGGTCGGGGCCTCACCGCACCTGTACAACCAACCCCACCCGTTCAAGAGGGTTATGGTGCGCCCCAGTGTTTGAGCTCTGGGAGACTGGGGTAGAGAAATGCTGAACAGCTTCCCTAGACAACACGGCTTTCAAATGCAGATCTGAGACTTCCCACCCAAAGCCTTTCCAGGTCCTGTCCTTGGTGCCTGTGGAAAGTACAGATTTCCAGGCCCTGTCCTTGACATGTCTGACTCGGTAGGGTCGGGGGGCGGGGCCCGAGACTCTGAATTTTGCCCCCTTCCCGCGTGATTCCAGCAGGCAGCCTGGACACCCAGCCTCTGTCCAAGCAGGCCAGCGTCCAGTATTCGGCTGTGCCCAGCTCACCAGTGTGAGCTCAGAAACACCGAACCAAGCAGTTCCCCTGGATCCCCCCACCCCCCACCCCTGGCACAAGAATCCTAAAACCCTGACTGGCATTTTCCAGAGGTCCCAGCAAGCTTCTCGGGACCCTGAGCAGCCAGCCAGTGAAACCTGAGGACTGCTTGTTTGGGGAGTGTGGGGGCTGCTTCTGGAGAAGGTGGGCTTGGTTACAAGTGTTGTCTTCATTGGAACGACGACGTGGAAGGGAAAGCAATGAGTCCAAATTAATCCGTTTTCCTGTGAACGTCTCCCACCACCCCGTGCCAAGGCGAGGCAGCCTTTGTAATTAACTGACTGGGCCTTTTCTCCCCCCAAACCCAAAATGGGAGCGTGTGATTTATTTTGTGTGCGAGGTGGTATGAGAATTGCCAAAGTTGGCAGATGAGGCTGGGATGTTGGTGGAGCTGGGTAAACAGGGCTGAGCTGTCTGTCACCTCCAGGTCGGAATGGGGAGCTGGCTCCAAAGCAGGGACAGGGGCCGGGGCCACGGAGGTGCTGTGCGTGCCGAGGGCTGAGCAGGTGGCCTTGGGAGGAGAGCAGAAACTTCTTAGCACTGTGGATGGGAGTAGAGGCACTACAGTTCTGAAATCAAACCCTTCTCCTCGTCCTACCCTGTGTCACCACGGACCAGACACTGAACTCTCCAAGCGTCAGAGTCCACGTGGGTTCAGCGGTCTTTACTGAGTGCCTGCCGTATGTACTGGACCCGAGTTCATCTGCCTGATGCGCATAAAGACCATCACTGAGACACGGGGTATAAAGCAAAGCAAGTGTTTATCCCAGAGGCAGGAGGGCGAGCCTCACATCCACCTCCCTAGAGGAGGAGAGTCAGGGGTACTTAGTGGCGAAGGAAAAAGGTCAGGGTACAGAGTTGCGGCTGCTAGCCCTTTGGTTACCCTTTTCAGTCCCCAGGGTCTTTTGACCCGTCCTCATTCTTGTGGGTATTGGGACCACCACCCGGCCGCGGCCGTTACTTCCTGCTGAGGTGGGGTGGAGACTGGGGTTAGACAAGGGGAAACTTTGGGGTGGAAAGGAATGTCCTGCATTACCGGGATTTTTGTACTTTGGTCAATAGTTCCTGTACCATGTTGTGTCTAGGGCTTTAGGGGTACTAGAGAACAACAGGCAGCATGTTGTCCTCGTGGCTTGATTCCCTTGGACCAGTTCCCCCGCGTCGGAGGTTCAGGTCCGGCAGAGGCTCACTGGTCTGAGCCGGGTCCCTTTCGACCTCCTCCCTGCTGACAGGTGTAGGGAACCTGTGGATTCTTGTCATTCAAGTGTGAATCCACGGCTCAATTCCCTGTAGTCTCCGGGGAGTGGGGGGTCAACGGCACCTCACAGGGTCTGACCTGTCCAGTGAGGCTGGAGCTGGTCCTCTGGGCTCCCGCTCTTCAGGTCTTTAGTGACATCTTTAGTGACACCTTTGGATGTCACCAAGGGATTCAGGCAGCGTGAAGACACATCTGTGAGGTACATCCGCCTGCCGGAAGCAAACGCAGGCCCTGGATGTATCCAAATCGCTGGTGGGAGCCCCGCCAGCACCTCCTAGGTCACGAAAGAACATAGAAAGTCTTGCATATGACATTCCACAGGGGCTTAAACCAAGCCCTCTTCTAGGGACCACTCTTTCCCAAAGCAGGGCAGATGGCACGGGTTGTTCCCAAGTGAAGTGGGTTTCTTGGCAGAGCTTTGCCAAAGTTCATTTTTTTCCCTTTTTCCACTCTCTCGGTGTCTCCAGGAAGCGTGTGATTTCCACTGAATGCCCAAGGCCTTGGACGCTGTGGTTGTCACTCCATTGTCACTCTGAATTATTAGCGGCAGTCCAAACCTAGAAATGATCTCGCTTCAAAGCATTTTGACCACTCCCGAGGCCTTCTCTGAACAGCAGGGAGAAACCTCAACCCCGTTGATAAAGGTGTCTGCAGATACAAGCAAACCCCGAGAATTTCCCATTGTTCTTTGCATTCTGGGAAAGGCTGCGTGCCGGTCTTCCCCAGGTTTGGGGCGTCTCAGTTGTATACCCTTGAGAACTTGTGGGCACCCAGTCTTAGGATTGTTTTTAGCACAAGCGTTGCCTTTTGTAGCATTTCGCTGAAATCGGAGCCCGCAGTATACTTCTGGATCCACTGGAGAGGGGCATCTTTCCCATAACGGGTGCTTCGAGGAATGTGGCTAATTATTTCTTTCATCAGATGCTCTAGGGTAAGGATTCATTCTATTTCCAGCCGGTGTCCAGGCCAGCACGGTGTCCAAACCCCCACTCCTTACTTAACTCCTCTTTGGTCTTCCAAGGGACGTTGGGGTTGATATGTAGTTAAGTCTATCTTTGGCACGAGAGCTCTTCCAGAGGGTCTTGGGAAGAGAGCCAGATTAGGACACGTTTGTTTGTGAAATTGTCCAGTTGAAGCTGGGCCTGTTTACACAAGCGCCATCACAACGGTGATTGGTCATATAGGTGTTGGGTTTTTCAATCTGCTTCGCTGGAACTTTTCGTAAGGAATGTCAGATTGAACTTTTAGCAGCCTTGTCAGGCTAAAGAAGCTAAGCCAAATACTGGCCATCAGCCTTTGCCTGCCATACCTATAGGTGTGGGTGGCTCCCTCTCTTCTCGAGATCCCCCAAATACCCTGAGGTTCCTGCACCTGCCAGGAAGTGACGACCTTCCTTATTCACCTGGTAGGGCTGCTGGAAACTTTGTAAGCAAGGTACGAGGCAAGTTTTCCAAGGGGCTTCATTGGCTCGGCAAAGTCAACCGTAATTAGCTCCTTAAAGCTCTCTGATTGTAGCTGAGTCTAGGCATATCTCCCTCAACTATGACATTCCAGTCAAAGCCTTGGCAACATGACCAATGTTTCCAGTGGCGTCCTGTTGCAAGGAGAACGGATTCGTATCGAACTTCTGCAAATAAATACACTGCCGTGAAAATACGAGAATACTCCCTGAGAGTTTTGAATTCTGGTGATACCACGTAGGGAGAAAGGGATAAATGTTTCCTATCTGTTTATGAAGAAATTATTTACCAAGCATCTACCAAATGTCATAGGCAGACTTAAATTTAGAAGAGCAAACATTAGAGGACCAGCAATGTTTACACAAGGGTCTGTTTGAAAGCAGTTTCCCCATTAGTTCTGGGACTTCTTACTAAGCTTAGCTTTATGATCCTGAAGGGATCAGAGAGCTGTATTTGTCAATGCAGTGCAGCTGGCAAGGAGATTCTGTGACACACGCTACTTCAGTGGTTAGTAGTACAAGCGATGACGCTATACCAGGACATATCAAACCCTTAGGAATCTTATAAAATCTCTAGGACACTTAGAGCAATCACCCATACAACAAAGCCTAAGAAGGTTCCTCATCGCTTATTTGATGATGCCTCCCATGTCATTTGACACACCAGGGAATAAGCCTAATTCGTCAAAAAGACTTCCATTCACAAGCTGGGTTTTTGGAAGTTGGTGAAATACCAGAAGGTTTCAAAACACGTGCCTAAATAGGATTACAGATCACTACAAAACAGGATACTTATTTAGCCGGGATGGCAAGAAGAGATTCTCAAGGTAAATGCAGACAGCAAGGTAAATGGAGCTGTGAGCAAACCTTAGCTCTCTTAACACTGAGCAGATTCAACTTTCTTAAGGAAGCAAAGACCTAACAGAGACAAGACATAGAAACTTTGTTTTTCTAGGCAGCTTAAAGATAAAGAAAAACCTCTGTTGATAATTTAGACCCATCATCTAAGAAGCCTCTGTCACATGAACAGCGAGAAAACCCAAATTCCAGTCTTACACCGTTGTACTTTGGATATTAAAACTCATTCGTTGCAACAAGATGAATTTTTTAAAAGATATGCAGTCCCTTCTTTCTTCCTCCGTGTCACATCCCACGTTGATACATACTTATTTGGACAAGGACATCCAGGGCACTGCATGGGTCTGAGTTCTTGTGGCGGGTGTTGGGATGTGCTGACCAGAATGTCCGGCAGGAACCCAGGTCTCCCAGCCATAGCAATGCTGCCTACAGCCTTCGACGCTCAGACATCATCAGGGATCGCCGTGACTGTAGGCAGCGGCCTTGCCAAGGGCATTGCCCGCTGCCCAGGTGGTCACATCCAAAGACGCTTACGAAGAGCCAGCCCCTTCCACCTAAGTTTGGATGCTTCCGAAGGGCAGTCCAACTTTCGGGACGGCTCAGAGAGTCGGCTAAGGCTTCCGTTGAAGTGTCACTGCTCAACTTCTGCCTGACATCGTTCTCTGCCTCCCCCTTCTCTTCCCCGGGGGTCGATCGCTGCCCTCATAAACTTGTTTCTTACATGCGATACTCCAGAATCTCGGCCCCGACCATGCATAGCATTTCTTTCGAAAGATTCCCTTCTCGCAAACCTTCTGCAATTTTCCCTTTCGCATTCCTTCAGATTTTGTCCTACGTTTTCCCCTCTTTGTTTTTTTTTTAATTTTGTTTGAGAGAGAGAGAGAGCACAAGCGGGGGAGGGGGGGAGAGAGAGACACAGAGAGACACACAGAGAGAGAATCTCAAGCAGGCTCCACTTGGAGCCTGACACGGGGCTCAATCCCACAACTCTGGGATTATGACTTGCGCAGAGGTCAGGAGCGGGATGCTCAACAGACTGAGCCACCCAGGTACCCCAAGTTTTCCCTCTTTGAATAACCAGTCTCACTTTCACTAAATACAGAATTTTTTCCCTTATTTGGTCAAGTAGCCTTAATTACATTTGTTAAAATTATTTACATCTGTCTGTCTGTCCTTCGCTTGCCCGTAAAGCTTCAGAAGCCATTGGACAGGGCTCTAACGTCTTTTTCTTTTCCATCACATTTTGTGACAGTCACAACGCCAACAGCTGGTTTGACTTACAGTAAACACAAGCAGAGTGAAACTATCACATTTAATGTTGGCAATTCTAAAGACTTATGTCCATTTTAACTAAACAAACAACGTTACATTAGCTTTCGTACCAAATATTTTCCAAGATCACTTGAACTTGAAAGACACCTGGGGTTAGTTTCTATCTTTCTGAGTTTTAGACCGCCCAGTTCTTTTTTTTTCTTTTAATTTTTTTAAGTTTATTTACTTTTGAGAGAGAGAGACAGACAGACAGAGACAGAGCGTGAATGGGGGAGGATTAGAGAGAGAGGGAGACACAGAATCTCAAGCAGGCTCCAGTCTCTGAGCCCTCAGCACAGAGCCCTACGTGGGGCTCGAACCCACAGACCACAAGATCATGACCTGGGCTGAAGTCAGACGCTTAACCGAGCGAGCCACCCAGGCGCCCCTAGAACACCCAGTTCTTACAAGCACTTGCCTTCAAACCAGCTAAGTAGAGCACTTTTACAAATTAATTTTCACAACCACCACCCGGAGGTAGAGAAACTATCTCACATTTACAACATACATAGACACACGTACCATTCCACAAACAGGGTGCAAGCAAAACCTTAAAGGCCCAGTTTCCTAATATCTCCCTTTTACCAAACACAGCTAAGTGCGAGATGGTCTTACCATTTATGGATCCCTTCATCGGTCGTCTTTCTCAGGAGTCTGATGAATGTTGTGGTGGAGCAGAGTTGCCAAAACAAACGATGGCCTCGTTTGGGAGACTCCAGCCCATAGGGCTGGATGTGCAGATAGATTGTCCTTTCCCAGTGTCCAACGAGGGCATGGCTTGTTGTATTCAAAGATGCCCAAAGCAGTCAAAGCAGCTGACAGACCAATTGAAGCCCAGGTTACCTCCGTGAATTCTCCCCTCCCCACCCCACCCCCTGCCCCGCTTCAGCTGTGTCCAGTCTGCGGTGTGGCCCATCCGTTGTGGACGGAGGCTCTCAGAAGAGGTCCATAGATGTTCAGCCTGATTCTGGAGACACTGCTGGTCCTCTCTTTCCACAGACCAGAGAAAGGTCTCTTTTGTCGCTGAGAAAATAACTCATCTGGCTGGATATTTTAGAAAACTCCTCTGGTGACTGTCTGGAAGGTGGCCCAGAGATATTTAGGGTGCATCAAAGCAATGGCGGCCTGATAGAATTAGTTAGGAAGTGTTCTTTCCTGAATTTTTTGGAAGAGTTTGAGAAGATTGGTGTCAATTCTTCCAATGTTTGGTAGAATTCACCAGTGAGGCTGTCAGATCCGGGGCTTTTTTTGGTCAAGTGATCTTCGATTACAGCCTCAGGCTCCTCCCTAGTTATGTACGAATCTCTTCCGATTTTCTCTTTCTTTGTGATTTAGTCTTGGTAGGTTTTCTAGGTCTAGAAATTGGTCCATTGTATCTGGATTCTCCAATTAGCTGGAATACACTTGTTGATAGCACTCTAACCCTTCCTACGTCTGTAAGGAGTCAGTGGCAATGCAGTCATTGAGTCTTCTCTGCCTCCACCGGCAATCCGGCTAGCAGTTTGGTGTTTTCAAAGGACCAGCTCTTGGGTCCATTGATTATCTCTTTCGTTTTTCTAGCCTCTGTTTCATTTATCTCCGCTCTAATCTTTATTATGTCCTTCCCTTTGCTACCTTTGGCTTTTTCTAGTTTCTTAAGTTGCACGTCTATGGTGTTGATTTAAGATCTGTCTTGATGTTTACTGTGAGCGTTTACAGCTATAAATTTCCCCCTCGCCACTGCTTTGTTGTTTTCCAGGAGTTTTGACGCGTCGTGTTTCATTTCCCTTCACCTCTACGTATGTTCGCATTCCACTGTGATTTCTTCTTCGACACATTGGTTCTTTGAGAGTGTGTTTTCAGTTTTCACAGCTTTTTAAATTTTCCACTCTTCCTTCTGTTACCCATTTCTGACTTCATCTTCTTGTGGTTGGAAAAGATACTTTGTATGATATCTATCTTGTAAAATCTACTGAGACTTAACTCGTGACCTAATGCAAAGACTGTCTCAGAGAAGGTCCCGCGTGCCGTTATTGTTGGGTGGGGTCCCGTGCCCGTCTGTTAGATCTGGCTGGGCTATGGTGTTCTTCAAATCCTCTGTGTCCTTACTTACCTTCTGTCTGGTTGTCCTGTCCGTTATTGACAGTGGGATATGGAAGGCTCCAACGATTATTATACAACTATTTTTCCCTTCAGTTCTGTCGATAATGGCCTCTCATTATGTGTGTAAATGTTTATCATCTTTTCTTCTTGCTGTACTGAACCTCTTAATTCATATAAAATGTCCTTCTTTGTCTCTTGTAACATTTTCTGATTTAACGTCTGTTCTGTCTGGTATTATTACAGCCACTCCACCCTTTCTTTTGGCTGCATTTGCATGGATTATCTTTTTCCTTCCTTTCACGTTCACCTTTTTTGTGTCTTTGGATCTGAGTCCCTTGTAGGTAACAGAGAGTTGGATCCTATGTTTTTATCCATTTCACTAATCTGTTTAATCTGCTTACATTTAAAGTCATTACTGATAAGGAAGGAATTCCTTCTGTGGTTTGCTCTTTGTTTTCTATATGCCTTAATTGCTTTCTGTCTCAAATTTTCTGCATGACTATCTTCTTTTGCATTTAGTTGATTTTTTTTTTGTAGTGAAACATTTTAATTCCCTTCTCATTTCCTTTTGTGTATGTTCTGTGGCGTGTGTGTGTGTGTGTGTGTGTGGTTGTGTGTGGTTACCATGGGATTGCTTTTAACATCCTAAAGTTACAACATTGTAGTGTCAATTTATACCAGCTTAACCTCAATAACACATGAAAACTCAGCTACTTTACAGCCCTGACCCCACCTTCTGTCAGTTGTTAATGTCACAAAATCACATCTTTATGCATCTTGTGTCCAAAAGCATAGATGAATAATTAGGTTTTTAAATATATCAGTCTCTTAACATAGAGAACAAAAAGTAGAGCTACAGACCAAAGTCATAACAGTACTAGCGTTCATAATTGTCTGTCTGTTTACCTTTACCGGAGATTATCTCTTCAGAAGGCTTCGAGTTACTTGTTCAGTGCCCTTTCATTTCAACCTGAAGGACCCCCTTCACTGCAGGGCCGGTCTAGTCATCAGGGCAAGGCTTTCAGCTTTGGTTGATCTGGGAATGTCTTCATTTCTTCCTCATTTTTGAAGGACAGTTTTCCCAAATGTAGGATTCTTGGTTGACAGCTTTTTTCCTTCAATGCTTTAAACACATCAACCCATGCCTTCTAGCCTCCAAGGTTTCTGATGAGAAATCTCCTCACAACCTTATCAGTGAAAATATGATGAGAAGCAATCTTCCTCTGAGCTTTATAGATGTTAATAATGAGCCTTATCGTGTTGTACACAACACAACATTTCCTTATATGTTGTAGCACCATTTTGAGACCAGGAACTGGGTATTTTACGTGTAGACATTACGAGGTCTATACAAGCCAAAATTACAGTTTTCTAAACTTGAAGTGAAAAGGCCACTGAACCATCTTATAGATTTTGATTTCTAACAAAGTAAATATCAATCTTGAAAAGCCCACACAAACAAACAAAAAGCCCATTGGGGGTCTTTTTTTTTTTATTGAGTAAAGGGGTTTTGGGAATAAAAAGTGAGGAAACCACTGGGGTCTCAGACATCCCCAGCCATGATCGCATAATTGGCCCATTTCTTGCTGTGCCCTCACATGTGCCTTCACATTGTGAAGTCATGGCAAGACCTGTCTATATAAGACCCTGGCTCGGCTGGGTGTTTGGTCTTACAGCCCAGGAAGCTTTGGTGACCTGTCGGCCTTTGACCCTAGCTAGTTTGATTTCGACTTCTCTTTTTTTCATTTTGTTTATTTTTTTATTTTCATTTTTCTTTTTTCTCTACTCCTTTTCTCTCCCAATTTTTTTTCCCTGTTTGTTTTTACTTTTTCCTTTTTTTCTCTTTTTTAGTTTTTCTTTTTCTCAATTTTTCTTCATTTCCTCCCTTCATTTTCTTTGTGTGTGTGTGTGTGTGTGTGTGTGAGTGTGTGTGTGCGCGTGTGTGTTTTTCATTTGTTTTTTTTTTGTGTTAGCGTTTTAGTACAGTTAGTATAGTTCATATTGTTAGTATAGTTCATATTGTTAGTATAGTTCATAAGCATAGTATTGTTAGTATTGGCAAATTTTGTAGGTTGGTATTGTTGGTTAGCATAGTCCGTGTAATTAGAATTATTTAGCGTTAGTATAGTTAGTAGGTCACCATCCTTCAGGGGCGTAAGGCCATTACCGCTGGTGAGGAGGACGTCTGTATTTACGAGATCCCCGAGACCACCAGTGAGGGCAGCGTCCCCACGATGAAGCTGACCCAGTACATCCTAACCGGGAAGCAGTCTGATGTGAAGTTCATCAGGAAAACCCAGGAGGACCCCGCTGGCCTCCAGGGACTTTGTCGTGAAGCCCAGAATATGAAGACCTCAAGTCACCCAAGTATTGTCAAGTCACTCAAGGTGATCAACAGGAAGAAATCGTTAGTCCTCCTTTCAAAATATGTAAGCAGAGACAAGCTGTGTGACGATTTTACGCACCATGGCCAAGTGACGGAGGAGGTTCCAGACAAATTCTGCCAGCTGTTATCGGTTGTGGAGTACTGCCACCAACAAGGTATGATCGGCGGGGATCAGAAGCTGGAGACACTGCTTTTTGACAAGAAGCTGAAGGTAAAACACACGGGGGTTGGACTGAGCATCCGGTTTGCTGGCTACAAACTCCACACTTTCTGGGACAGCCCCCCTTATTCTGCCCCGCGACTCTTCCTGCAGCAAAGGGAGCACACCCCTTCCGCAAACGCTTGGAGCCTGGGGGTGGTTTGGTACTGCTTGGCCACCGGGTTTGAGCCGTTTGAGGGGGAAGTCTTCTGGGAAGCGGAACGAAATATGGAAAACAGGGAACACAGTGCTTGGATTTTCATGTCCCTGGGGAGTGAAAACCTGTGGTACACGTTGACAACCATCCAGCCCAAGATCAGCACACCAACCACAGTCCGCTGCTGGAGCTCCATCGCAACCTGTTCCAGCACAGGCCTGTCCTCAGAGCAGAGTAGTCTGACCTCCGAAGGGACCAGCATAGGGACCACGATCAGCGGGCCCAGATGCAACTCACCAGCCACAAACTCCGACACCAGCAGTGAACACAGGCAGCCAGGGAGGATGTCCCTAGAGCCAAAAAATCGGGTTCTCAAAACTCTTGGTAAATTCAAAAAATTATTCAAAAAACACAATAAAATAGAACCCCAAAAAACTGCAAATAAATGAGAGCCATAAGAGAGCCACGTGTCCGTGCCTTTATTTTATTTTGTTTTTTAACTTTAAAGGGACTTAAATGTTTGTTTTGAAACAGAAGGGACAGTGCGAGTGGGGGAGGGACAGAGAGAGAATCCCAAGTCTACTCTGTGCTATCAGCTCGGAGCCCGACGCGGGGCTCCAGCTCACAAAACAGATGGTGGGGACCAAGAGTGGGACGCTTGAGCCACTGAGGCCCACCCAGGAGCCCCGTCCCTGCGTTTTAAGTGCAGGGAACGATGCTGAGCTCCAGGAAGCCCGGGGACATGGCACAGGAGATTGGCCAGGGCGACGGGTGGGACCAGATCCAGAACAGCTTCACAGGCTGGAGGAGTGTCGGTGGGATAGTGACCTGCTGGATTTGGAGTTGTAGGAAGCACAAGGTGGAGGTGGTGAAGTTTTGGAGTGATGGGGGGTTCGTGGGTCTGGAGCCGATGGCCAAGGAAGAATTCGTGAAGAAGTCTTTGGTGCAAAAAGGTGATTTTATTAAAGCACGGGGACAGGTCCATGGGCAGGGAGAGCTGCACTGGTGTCGTGACGGTTAGCTCATTATATACCCTCAGGTTGGGAGGGGGTTAGGGAGACAGCCAGAATTCCTTGGAGACTTACTCTAGGACTCAAGGTTCCAGGACCTTGAGGGGCTAGCTGTGGCCAGGAAAATGCCGTTTCTTGCCGTTTAATGAAACCTCAGCCATGAGACCCTTTAGATGGATCTGGGCAGGCCATAAGCGTGGAGGATGATTGCCAGCATATATGTTGCGGGGGTTGAGATGAAGTAGATTTGTCATTATTTGTCATAGTGGCGTGTGGGCAGCGGGAGACCCGGGGGTGGGTCACAATGGCGTGTGGGCAGCGGGAGCCCGGGGGGTGGGTCACAATGGCGTGTGGGCAGTGGGAGCCCCGGGTCCCCTTCCAGGGACTGCCCACCTGGTGGGGAAGGAATGAGCTGGGTGGAAACACTCTGGATATCACCCTCTCTTTCCTGTGCACCCACTGGGGACCAGACCTCAGCCGGTGGATGTCCCAGCTCTCCCTACCCCACCCTCCCCCCTGCGGTCCCCCTCCTCCCTTCTGCCCTGGCTCCGGACTCACCTGCTCTCACTGGCCACAGGTGCAGGGTCCATCATGGCCCCCTTCCCTTCATGTCTCACTTTGGCCACCTCCAGAAGCTGACTTGGATGACCACGCATAGCAGGCTCTTTTTGCCCAGATGTTGGGTCAACAGTAATCCACTTATCTCACTGGAAAGTCTCAAGACACCACATAAAACCAAATCATGGCTCTGTGCCCTCTGTATACATGACAGAGAACCCCAATATAACAGACTGGTGAGCAAGGAGGTGGGGGGAGATCAGAGGGTCCCTAGTAATGGCCCCTGAGTTGGAACTACTGAGAGGCTTGTCACCTCTGGGTCCCCCAGGAGATTCACTCCTCTCTCCCCTTCATCCCCGACCAGAAACACTCCAGATTTGTGCCAGCAGACTGGTTGACTGTACTGTGTTTTAAAGGACAAGGAGTGCATAATTCACTCATTTATTCACTCAACAAACACGTTTACATGATGGTATATATGGTGGAGGTTCCAAGGGCCACAGGACCCAGTTCCTGCCCTTCAGAGCCGAGGCCACTGGGAATAGGTAAGGGAGCGTGGAGTGCAGTTCCAGAGTCAGGTTCAGATCGCAGCTCTACCGCTGACTCGCCGTGTGACCTTGGGGAAGTCACTGAACCTCTCGGGGCCTCAGTCTTCCCACCTATCAAATGCATACACTAGTTTTGCCCGCCTCGAGGACAGCTGTGAAATTGAAATAAGGTCATTTAGAGAAGCTGTGGGAACACTGCCCAGGGCAAAGTGCGGCAAGTATTTACTGCTCATTTAGCGGCCATTACTGAGCACCTACTATGTGCCAGGCACCAGGGATGCAGCAGTGATGGAGACACTGATGGGGTGCTAGGCCCCGGAGGGGTAGACAGGTGAGCAGTGCGGAATACCCAGGAGACCCCAGGTGTGGGAAAGCAGAGGCTCCTGGGGATCACACTCCCTCCACCTTTTCCTGCCCTGAACCTTCAGCTGCTGGCCCCTCCTGCTCACCTGCCAGCCAGACCCCGTTGTCCTGCGGCATCTGGGGAGCGCTTTGCCAATTGCCTGCCTCAAAGGTGCACTTGTCCTAGCTCTTGCCAGCTGGGGGACCTCAGGACACTGCCTTGGCCTCTCACCACCTGCTTTCTTTCTGTGAGGGAGGACCCAGCCCCTTCCACGGGGGTTCAGCGAGGAGCAGGGGACAGAGTGGATGGCATCCAGCCAGCAGGGTCAGCTCCTGCGGTGACCGGGAAGCAGCTGGTCAGCTTTAAACACACCTGCAGCTCCCCTGTGGCTCGCGGAGCCTCGTGGTCTGTGGTCTGCAGAGGTGGCCCAGGACGGGTGATCTATCTGTGCCCCAGGTGTGGTGGAGGGGATGAATTAAAAAGGTGGCTGGGAGATGAATTTCTGGAAACACAAATTGGAAACCAGTGGAGGCTACTGATCTGCCTAATGGGAAGCCGATGGTTTCTGAGCATGCAGACAGCTCCGGCTCAGGCGGGTGGCAGGAATCGATGTGGCCCCTTCCCCGAGCTGATCGGCCCCAGGTGCACTGGGAACATGGGTCGGGGAGGGGCCGAGGAGGTGCCATACAGTTCTGTGTCTGAACCTTCCACTTCTTGGCTAATGAGAACACCCAGGGCAGAGGAGACCCCGTGGCTTTCTGTGCCTGTGTGGACCCCAAGGCTCTAAGTTCCTGTCAGGTGGCCTAATGCTGCTGCTACAGAAATTCTCTTTTGAGGTGTTTGTGAATCCCAAGCCCTCCCACCACTGAAAGTCAAGTCTGGAACTCTGAAAAGGAAGCATAGGGAGGGAGGCCACATGGAGGAGAGGAGAGGATCCGATAGAGGTTGCTATGTGTCCATGGAGCCCATCCTTCCTCTGCCTCCCTGTCCCTCCCTTCTTCTTCTCTCACCCACTCCCCTTTCTCTGTTATAGCCGAAATTGGTCGTAGCCCCGTGGAAGAAGAAAGATGCCTGATGTGTCAGTAGGGAGGCGAGGGATCCTTTCCCAGTGGGAGGACTTTCTTTTTCTTCCGGTTGAGTCTAGTTTCTCTTCACCCTTTGAACACTTGGAGACATGAATTAATTCCCCTGGTCACTGTGTCACTCATTTGTCGGCTCACTCGGCTGCTCACCCCATCCGTGTCTTCCCATCTTTATTGAGCTCAGCCTTTTTTGTCAAGCAAGAAGGGAGATTTCTTAGGAGAACATAGACAGCCCAAGGACAAGCAGAGAGTAGAGTAGCTGGTCCTCCCCAAAGATGGGAGCCAGCAACTGTTTAAGACATGAGAAGCCAAGCCTGCTGTATCTTTTCGCCATTCTGGGGTCACACATTCACTCACCTCTGCTCCTCTTTGTACATCACTAGACCCTTCCATCTTTTCAATCTCTTGGCTTCTCTCCATTTCCACTGCCATGACCCTAGTGTAAAGTACTTTCCTTTTTTTTTTTTTTGCCTGGGCAACTGAGGCAGCCTCCTGAATTTTCTCCCGAATCCCACCCTTGCCCACTTCCAATCTGTGTCTCTCACTACAGCCAGAGGGATTTTTAGAAATGAACAGTTTATTCAACAGATTTCACTGATCCTAGGAAAGATGACAAACTCATAAGCACGGTGTGGAACTGGATTACCACTCCCCCACATTCGGTGCCCTGTATCGAAGTGCCCTGCTCGGTTGGAGGATTATACAGCACGGCCCATGTTGTCCTCAGGCATGGCAGAGAGGCTGCTGAACAGTGAAAACAGATGTGAGCACACGCGTTAAGAACCAGTGAGTAATTTACCACTTTTCTTTTCCTTTTTCCACGACAATGGCAATATTCCAGATAGAGACAGACTGCTCCGTCAACCTGAGTGCAGAGGGGAGAGGAGACGAAGGAGAGCCACATGTGCATGTAGTCTGAGACATAAAGAAACTTTATTGTAGGCCACTGAGATTTAGAGAATTGTGTGTTACGCAGCGTGATCCATCCTAACCTAACCGATACGCATAATCCATGAACTCTTGCCCATCGCCCCATTGCTTTGCGGAGGCACCACTGGCCTTTCGGTCCTTACACAAGTTGCTCCCTCCCTCCTTACAACATTTGTCTGTGACTCTCTCTCTCCTAGGAAAGTTCTTCACTCCCACTGTTGGGCAGTTGACAGTTACTCACCAGTGAGGTCTTGGCTTCACTGTGAAGTACTCAGGAAAGGATGGCCTGGTCTCTGTTCAGAATACCTAGAATTTACCTTCTTTGTCATTAGAGCTCTTTCACTACACTCTAAGTTGGAGGAAAACAGAGCCCAGGGATTTAGATCATGCTTCTTTGAGGCCCTACTCCACCCCCCACCCATGTGCCCGGGCCCATGCTGAGGGGCTGGAGGTAAGGGGGTACATCAGCCCTGCGCCCTGCTCCCACAACCTGCCCCGTGACGGGGGAGATAGGTGTGCAAGCGGCAGCATTTGAACCCATTATGATCGTTCTAGCAGGAAATTAGTGTAAAGAGGCCAGCGAGAAGGCCGGGAAGAGGGGGAGTCAGAGACGGCTTTGAGGAGGATTTGGAGGTGTCCAGGTGGGGGGAGCTTCCTGGGAGAGTGGGCGATGGGGGGATCTGACGGAGGGATTGTAGGGCAAGAAGTGGTGCCCAGAGTTTCCAGGACTTGAAAGAGGATGAACCCAGGAGAAGTTGGAACCAGAAGTAAATATCTGGCGTCTGTGTGTATTCCTGGGAACACAAGTGAGCGTTCCTGTTGGAGTGCCTTTGCAAGCTCATGGTGTTGGCTTCTTGGGGTCGAGGGATGGTGATAACGATGACAGTGGGTTCCAAGCCCTTTCACACCGTGGATATCAGTGGCAGGCTCTGATCCGAGGGTGTGGTGGGCGTGTGTGGGCAGCTGTGTTCCCGGACACAGCAGCGGGAGAGACATCTTTGCCTCCACTCTGCTCATTGGACACGTCTGGATGCCTTAAATTCCTGACTTTGTCTTCTTCTAAGAAAACCCTGCCACGGTTCTTTCTAGTGAATCAAGGCTTCCTGTGTACACAGCCCCGTAGTCATTTAAAACGTGTATCAGGTGAACAAAATGAAAGAGAGACGAATCGCCGAAGCATCACGTCCCTGGGTATGATGTCTCTCCGCGTGATCTTGTTGTTAAAAGAATCCACAGGGACCAGGATGAAACCAGATGCTCCATGATTAGGGGCTGTGGTCACTCAGCAGCCCCCTGCTCTGGGGAAATGAGGTGTTTCCTGGGGTTTGAGGGCCCTGATGGGACATGACAGAAAAGCTTCTCAGCCTCCCAGAAGGTTGGAGGGTGGGCAGTGATGCTGGAAAAGTCACCCCCCTCTGTGGCCCTTGAGTTTCTCGCTGTTGGAATAGGGAGGGAGGTACCATTCCCCGACTGCCAACCTCACTGGCTGTGCGGCTGAGGCAGTAGGTGGACAGTTCTCGGAGAAGCCCATTGATTCCAAGGAATTGTGGCTGTTTGATGGTATTATCTTCATGCGGGTGTGAGGTGGCCCCTGCTGGGCTCCCCATACTGGAGGGGACAGACACCCACAGAAACTGGACCAGACCCAGCACACAAGCTCTCCTCGGGAAAGCTGACCTCTGTGTGGTGGTTGTCTAGAGGAAGGGACGTCCGCGCTCACTGGGGGGATGGGGGGTGGGAGGTAGATGGAATAGCACAACCAAGGAGGAGTCTTGTGAGCTGGGACCATAAGGGGAGGAAGAGGGGACAGGCGGGGGCAGGGGGGCAGGTAGGGAGGGGAGCAGAGGAGCAAAGGCCTGCAGGCCCAGGCAGGCCTAGGTGGTGGTGAAAGGAATGCCATCGTCCTGCCTCGGAGAGCTGGTTGAGTCTGGCACAACGGGGCCGCTTCCACGGCTCTCTGGGCTAGAGGGTGAAGCTGAGCTCCTGCCTGGCCCTCCGCCCATTTTGCCGTTTTCAGGTCCAGCAGAGCTCACCCGCAGAGCGTAGACATGAGCCTGCCCACCCGACGGATGGGAGCACGGGCTCTGGTCAGATGATGGGGGGGCCAGGGGCCCCCCCGCGGCGGACCGGAGGCCACAGGCGTGGGCAGTGTAGACGCTGAGGCTGCACGCTGCCAGGGTCCGGCTAGGGTCAGTTCCAAAGCCAGTCGGCTCCTCCCTAGGGCCCCTGCCTCTCAGACTAGCTAGTGCCTGCTGGTGAGGCTTCAGAACCTTCCAGGCCACAGCTGGAGGGATCTGGGTCTCTCCAGATCAGCACGTAGGTATCACTTAGTGTGCCCTCTCAGACTGGCATCCCCGGCAGCCTGCAGGGCCCAGCTGCGGAGCCCAACGCTGCGTGTCTGTGCTCCATGTGAAACAGTGCTGCAATGCATGAGTAGTGTCCGCAGCGGGTGAGGAAGGGGAGGCCTGGGTTATGCACGCCAACCATTTGGCACTCCTGGTACACCCCCTCATTTTGCATACGGAGAAACTGAGGCCCAGAGGGAAGAATGCCCTCGTCCAATTGCCTGTCCTTTCACTTCCCGCTCTGGCCTCTCGACGGAACTCTTGGGACCCCCCGTGACACCACGTGAAAACAGTCAACTATGTGTGTGACAAGGAAATCATACTGGATGTGTCTGGACCCACACCATGTTTGTCTTCTTGTTTTTCCCCTTTGCCTCTGTTCTGTTTTAATACTTCGTGTGTTTCGTGCATTCTGAAGGATGGTGGGACAATGAACATCCGTGGGCCCGCAGCTCAACTCCAGAACTAGAACATTCCCAGTCACTTCCATCTCCTCCTTGCCTGGAGGTCACCCCTCTCTGCAATTTGGTGTTTGTTTGCCATTCTCTTGCTCACAGGCCGACTGAATAAGCCTAAACATTAGATTGCTTCTTCGTTCTCAAGCTCTAAAAACTTCCTCTCTGTACGTAGATCTCTAAAATTTGCATTTTTGTACTCAACATTTCCCTCTCTCTGAGCTTGAGCTGTGCTGCTGTGTAGCTGGAGTTTGCTGTCACCAGTGTGGAAAGAAATTGTGTGACTGTGCTACAATTTCTTTTTGCATTGCTCTGTCAGGGAGTATCTGGGTCATTTCCTCTCTCCCCCTCCTCTTGCTAACAGTGCTGCGACGAACTCTTCTTGGGTGTGCCTTGTGTGACTCCTGGGAGTGGATTTGCAGGGTGCTAAGGCATGGGACTGGTCAACCTAACAAGAAAAGGCCAAAGCGGTTTTCAGTGTGGCCAGACCAGGTTTCACACTCATCAACCGTGGGTGCCAGCTGATCTCCATCCTCTCAGACCCTCGGTGCTGTCAGATGTCACATGTCTTCCTCACTGTGAGCCTGATGGATGTGAAATCTCTCACGGGGACCTTACCTTGCACTTCCCTGCATCCTCGTGACATCGGGCAGCTTTTCCCGTGTTCATCTGTGCACTCCGTTTCCTCCTCTACGACATGCCTGCTGTGGTCTTTTTGCTCATTGCCTCTCTTCTTCCTGTGGATTTGTAGGACTTCTTTATGTATTCTGGATACTGATCCTTTGCTAGTTGTACATATACTTTTAGTGATTTGTCTTTTCACCCGTCATTTGGTGAAAGGAAATTTACATTTTACTGCAGTCAAACCTATCGATTTTTTTTTATGCTTACTGAGCTTTTAACACCTTGGTAAAGAAATTGTTCCCAACGCCAAGTTTGCAAAGATATTCCCCCACAATATCCCCCTCTTCAACTTCTCTCTTTCAAATATAGATTTTTAATGTGTCTGGAATGGTTTCCGATGTCCCAGCACCGTTTACTAACTGGGCCGCCTTTCTCCAGTCACATGTCAAGAAGCCTTTTTAAAACTCCTAAGTACTGAGCTCTTCAGATCTCTGATCATTTGTAGCACACCTGCAGTCATTCATGCCTGCTGTCCGCGTGTTCTCCCCTCTCCCTCTTTCTACCATTGCGATCCCTGGTACGTGCAGGTGCCCCAGGAGGCCCTGTGTAGCCATGTATGGATTTTTTTCTATGTTTCTTTCTTTATCATTTTTTGAGAAGGAGAGAGAGAGAGAGTGGGGAAGGGGCAGAGACAGAGAAAATCCTAAGCAGGCTCCATGCTGTCGGTGCAGAGCCCGATGTGGGGCTCGGTCCCCTGACTGTGAGATCGTGACCTGGGCTGACAGCAAGAGTCAGACGCTTAACCGTCGGAGTCACCCAGGCGCCCCATCCATGGATGTTTTTGTGAGGATGAGGAAACAGGAGCACAGAGGAGGGTTGAGTTTGTAATGGCCACACAACGACCGTGTTGGGTGACCCCAACGTGGAGTCTGTCTCCGATTCTCTGAAGGCGGGTTCTGTGTTCCTTCCTCTTGGTGTCTGGCTGTGCACAGTAGGGCTGGTGGGTTGGGACCCAGGACCCTGGGGCTGTCAGTGGAGGGATCGGACATGACAGCCTGCCTTTCCGTTTCCATCCCATGGGCTCCCCAGAGCTGGTGTGAAAGCCATTTGGGCACATTGTCCCTGGGGGCCTGAAAACCTCCTGCCACCTCTGCTTCTCACCCCTGCCTCATCCCTCCTGCTGTCGTTTTGATGATGAAGCAGCTGAGGTTTAACTCCTGCCTCTCACTCCCCACCGGCTCCTTGCCCGGTAAGGGGAGGGAGAGCCCTGGGAGCAGTACCCCAGCTCCCTCAAACCTGGAACAGAGTCGAATCCTTGCCGGGAAGGCTCCACCCTTGCTCTGAGCGATGCAGAGTCTGGCCTCTGATGATGTGGATGACAACTCACTTCTGCAGCATTTGTGATGTGCCGGGGCCCAGTCTGAGCATTCCGTGGGGTCCTCGCCACCCTGTGTGGAGACACTGTTTTTACACTCATCTTATAGATGCGGAAGCTGAGGCTCAGAGCCGTTATGAGGCTCCAGATTCCACGCTCTTTACCACGAGACTGCATGGTCCCTTTGGACCCCGAACAGGCCCTAGCTCTCCCTCCTGGTGACTGGCCCAGGACCCGGGGATGGGTCTGCCATGGGGCCCCTCACGGAGTGCAGAAGAGCTTTGTCCCTGAACCCTGGATCCATGGTGGGTCTGGGCCTGCCGTGGGCCTCCTTGGCCCTGGAGGGTGCCCTCCCCGGCTTCCGAGGCTGAGCCAGCCAGCCGGTGTTGCTCCTGTTGCGGCCAGGGAGTCCCAGCTCCAGTTAGAGACTTCTCTCTTTTGTAGGCTCTAGAAACTCTGAGAAGGGCCCTAAATGCTGGGCCCTCGATTAAGGGGTTTCAGAAGGCAGGAGCCCCAGGGACGCCTTGCTTTGCAAAGCCCCTTGTGTTCCAGGAACTGCTCTCTGTGGCCACCTCAAGACGAGGTGTTTTTGACAAACATGTGTCACCTGCATGACACTTGTAAGCAGTTATGCCATGGCCATAAATCTGGGCTTGTGCTGCCGAGTGCGATACCGGCTCCTACATGTGGCTGAAGCACTGCCAACGGTGTCTCTGCTGGTTTGTCTGGCAGTGGGGGGTGCCAGGCTGCTTCAGGACACATCGGCTCCCAGCCAGTGGCTGTATGCTATGAAGTCCCAATGCCGACGTCTTTCTCAGCATCCCACCCTCCCTTCCTAACCTTCGCTGGCTCCCACTGGATGTCTCACAATGTGGACACTTTTGCACCCAGTCATGCTAATTGCTCTGAAAAGAAATAAAGCGGGAGGAGTGTGCAGGGAGTGACGCAGGCCATTTGTAAGAAAGATCTGTGATCTCCGGTTTGTTTAACAAACCTACTGGGTCAGAGCCTGAAGGAAATGGGGGGGAGCCGTGCGGGTATCCGGGAAGAGCATGCTAGTCAGGAGAGCTGCACATGCAAAGGCCCGGAGGTCAGGTTGGGTCTTATGGGTTGCAGGCAGGTGTGTCTGGAGTGCAGTGAGAGGGGCAAAGCTGGGAGCAGGGTGGGAGTAGGGAGCATCGTGTGGGATGGTGAGGCATTTGGCTTTCACCTGGAGTGTCATGGAAAGCGGCTGGAAGGCCCTGGGTAGGTCCAGGAAACCGCAGAGGAGGCCAGATGGCTTAGGCGCAGCCGCTCCCGGGCCAACTATACCTTGGTCGTAACTGTGCTGACTGTAGATCCTAGCTGTAGAGCAGAACCCAGGTGACAGCAAACATGAGGGCCAGGTGACGGTCCCGAGGCCACCAGTCCATCTGTCTGCAGCCAGGCCTCTGCCTATAGATCCTGCAGCCTGTGCATCCTGCCCAGAATGCTGGGATGCCGGGATCAGTTAGTTTCTGCTGCGGAATAACCACCCCGAAATGTAGCGGCTTGCACCAACTGTTGACTTAGCTGGGCAGCTAGCTGGTCGGGCAGGTCTTCCGGGCTCCCTCAAGCATGTGTGGTCAATGGCAGGGGTCGGCTGATTGCCGGCTGGCTGTTGGCCGGGGCGACTAGGGGCGGTGGTGAGTAGGCTACACGTGTCCCATTCTTCCAGGAGGCCGTCTGGGCTTCTGCACATGGTGGTGCCAGGGTCCCGAGAGGGTGGGCACGCAAGGCCACGAGGCTCTTTGAGGCCTACGCCTGAAATTGGCACGGCATCATTTCCACCACATTCTGTCGGCCAGAGCAAGTCACGGAGCCAGCGCAGATTCAAAGCGGGGGGATCTAGACCCCACCCCTGATGGGAAGAGCTGCCCCATCATAGTGCAAAGGGTACGGAGACAGGGGGTGGAGGAACAGAGCTGTTTAGGGGTCAACCGCAGTGTCCCGTGTTCTGGAGAGAGGAGCAAGGCAGGAGCCAGGGCCCCAGAACAGTCAGCCATGGCTGTGTCTCTGTCGCCCTGAAGAAACCAGACCCCCAACAATCCAGGACTAGGCAGAGGAAGCTCGGACCATTTGTTCCTTTGTCACCAAATGCCACCTAGCCAGTAGCGATAGACTCAACAGTCCCCATGGAGGTGTCTTTCTCTGGGATGCTTACACCCAAGGACTGCGGAGATCATATGGAACATCGCACACCTTTGGCACCACCTCTTCCAGGAAGCCCTCCAGGCTTCTTCTGGGCTCTCCCAGGCTCACCGCCCTGCCCCCGTCACAGAGGACAGTGTACTTGTGTCCCTCATTGGCGCATGTGTGTGTCAGCCTCCTGAGTCAAAAAGGCCAAGGCCTGAGGACGGGGCTGTGTCTCACTCACCCCGAATCCCTACTCCTAGCTGGGAGTGTGCACTGAGGATGAGGCTGGCAAGGTATGGGTATACTGGGGACCTGCGTTCAGGGCTGACTCACAGTTGATGTCTGCAAGGGAAGGGGAGGGTCACTGTACCTGGTAGCAGGCCCCAGATGAGCTCGTCCTGGAGCCGGGACGGGGGGTGCTGGGAACGCATGCTGGATGCAGGTGGCAGCCAGAGCTCAGCGGAGCAAGGGCAAAGACCACAGTCCTCTTGCAGACAGAAATGGGTCTCAAGCTCTGGGCGCCAGCACCAAGGCAGGAAGGCAGCCCACAGGAGAGCGTGCAGAGAAGCCACTCCGGGTGTTCAAGGCCAGCACTGGGCAGATGGAAAGGCAGGCAGGGCCTGCCAACCCCGAGGGACAAAGAAACATCAGCCACGTTTGGCTATAGTCAGCTTTCGTTTACTGGAGTTTCCCTTGCCTGAGATCCACTGTACCCAAAATCAATATTATTAGCATTAAAAAAGAGAAGCCAACTAGGATGTAGCAACCCCTGAATGCACTGTGGTTTCGGTGCCATCCCAGCACAGGAGAAAAATCTTCATCACCTTCTCATGCATACCAGAGACAAGGGAGGGAAGAATGGCGGCGGCGGGGGTGGGGGGGGGAGCGGTCTTCACGAGGCCTCCAGGAGTGCCTCCCTGGGGCTCATAGTGAGTTAAGCCAGCCAGGCTTGCGAGTGTGCCAGCTCGTCCTGCCCACCTGGCGTCAGCACCATTGCCCCGGGCTGGGCCGGGCCGTCTCCCTTGGGGAGAGAGCTTGAAGCTTTTGCAGTTTGTAGTGGTCTGTTGTATTTAGAAACCCGAGCATCCCAGGGTCATAAATTACCTTGAACTAGTTTGCTAACCCTTGTGACTCGGTACAGCGCCTTCTCAGAAGCGGCCAGTTATGTCACGGACTGAGTGAGGCGTGGCCCAGTCCCCGCAGCGAGGCAGCGTGTGCCAGGCCTGGCGTGGATGGTAGCCACCCAGGACCACGGGGACGATGCAGGGAGGTGCCGCAGGTCTGTGCACGGCATTTCTGTGGAAATGCACTCCAGAAGGGAGAAGGGTCTGTGAGTCCATGAAGTGGGATTCTCACTCCCGGCACGTGGTCGTGAGAGCTGTACCACATGGAAGAGGCAGAGGGCACCGTGTAGTTCAGCATTCCTGTTACGTCCCTGCTGGAGGATCAGCTCCTGCTTGCACCTTTCCAGGGATGGGGGCTCATCGCTGCCTGAGACATTGCACATGGACAGGAAGTTAGCTTCCCGCAAATTCCAGCTCCATCATCTGGGTACATGTTCTGAATCGGTGCTTGCAACAGCCTGGACAGAGTGGGAGGCCGTTGCAAGGCTGCTGGCCAGCTAGGACGGCTCTCCCAGCCTTTCCTCCATTGCCACAGCCCTCTGGGCACAACAGGTGCTAAAGGGCCCATCTGGTTAGACATTCCGAGTGTTACCCCTGCACTGCAAGTTCATTGGCCACGGCAATGTTGACATCAAGAGAAACACGTGTCATTTTCTCATCTCTAGAAAGAGCTCCAACCCCCTCCCCGTTTTTGTAATCAGAAAGCAGAGGGGTGACCCACACTTTCTGAGGTCATGGGGAGGAGATTCAGGTGTGAAGGGAGCATCTGCTTGTAATGTGGGATCCAGTTCCAGGATCCCCTGGCGTTCCTTGAAATTTGCTGGAGAAACACAACCCATTTGATGTGCAAAACCAGGCTTCCAACAGAATGGGACAGCTGAAACAGCCCAAAAATGGACAAACCACATGAAACAGGTTTTGAAGACACTGAATGAACATCAGGCAACAATGGACAGTGATCCCTGAGAGGAGGGAAGTGATCTCTGTGGTGCTCTGAGCATCTTCCTTGGGAAGAGGTCATGACCCAACTTGGCAGGTGGGGTGTGTGTGTGTGTGTGTGTGTGTGTGTGTGTGTGTAGTAAGGGAGGGGAGGACAGAGCCTGGAGTCCTCCCTGAGTTAAAGAGGTGGAGCTGAGTGTCTGGAAAGACCAAAGCAGCTAGAGCTCACCACAAGTATCAAAGAGGACTGCACGGCATGAAGCGAGTACTCAGGACATCTGCAGAGTTTCTCCCTTGGGTATTCAGTGGAGTGCTGGCTAGGACATGTGCGAGAGAGACTGGGAAATTAACTATCCAAAAGAAGTCGGAGGTAGCAAGTGTCTGCTCTTACCAGCCAGACTAGAAAACCTCATGATGCCTGGGACATTGGCTAAAGTATTCTGAACAGACTTGCCCCAGTAGTAGGAAAGGATTAGCCCTAAGCCAAGCACTGCTGAATTTGACAACCTTAAAAACAAGACACTAAAGGATCAAGTTATTTCCACATAACTTACCATGTCCCAGAACAAAGCTCAAGGTGGTTTAGAGGAATACAAAAATATCCAGCAGGGCGAAATTCACAAAGTCTGACGTCCAGTGAAAAGTTTTATGGCATGGAAACAGGCAAGAAAATATGACCCATAGGAGAAGAAAAATTCATCAAACTGGCCCAAAATAAACACTGATGCTAGAATTAGCAGAAAAGGCCATTAAAATAGTTATTATAACTGCATGCCATATGTTCAACAGGTTGTGTATAAACATGCAAGATTTTTTTTTAACTTGTAAAGATTAAACTCTAATGCAGTCACAAAAAATATTCAAATAATTTTAAAAAAGGGTTAGGAAAAGAAGAAAAATAGAACAAGGAACCAATGAGATAGAAAGAAAACAAACAGATATGTCTAATCATTTCAGTATTCATATTAAATGTAAGTGGCCTAAATACACTAATTAAAAGGCAGTGATTGTCAGATATGGTGGGGGTTTTTTTCTTAATGTTTATTTTTGAGAGAGAGAGAGAGAGAAAGCAAGCAGGGGAGGGGTAGAAAGAGCGAGACACAGAATCCAAAGCAGGCTCCAGGCTCTGAGCTGTCAGCACAGAGCCCAACACAGGGCTGGAACCCACAAACTGTGAGATCATGACTTGAGCTGAAGTCCGGCGCTTAATTGACCAAGCCACCCAGGCACCCCAGATTAGATGTTTTTAAAAAGCAAGAACTATGTACTACCTACAAGAAATACCTTAAATATAAAGATGAAAATATGTTAAAAGTAAAAGGATGGAAAACAGATGTAATAAACCAGGGGCCACCAGAAGGAAGCAGGGCTCATGACTGAGCCAGAGAAGCCTAGGGGAGCCAGGAGCTCCCATGGGAGGTGCACCTGAGAGCTCCTCTGCTCATGAGTCAGGGGTGGGGTCACTGCCCATGACATTTGCCAGTTATGCCACCAATGGCAGTCCTACCGGTGCCCTTTCTTGAGTTCTGTGTGTGAGCCCTGTCTACCTCTTCACAGTCTGGGCATCTCCGGTTTGCACAATTGCAATCCACTGTGGCTGTGAGGGGAGGGAGGATGGGAGGTGCCACTAATAGCCCCACTTTACAGAGGAGCCACTGCTCACCACCTGTCAGAGTCCTGTGGGTCTTTATTGAGATCCATAGACTATTCTGGCAGAGCAGGGCCTCAGGAATCATTGAATATGAGCCCCCCTTATAGGCAGAGAAACTGAGGTTCAGGAGTTGAGCACAACTTCCAATGGTTAACACTCTGGAGTCCTAGACTTCCCCGCTTTAGGGGCGCAGTTTGGTGAGCTCATCAAGACCCCTGAGAAGCTGCCCTCCCCCAGCAGTCACAGCTTACTAAAGCAACCAGGATGACCTGATCTATAAATGGGGTCCTGACGTTCCGCTATCACCACCCTCCCCCTGCCCCCACAGGCTGCTCACCCTCACAGCCTTGCAAAGGGGCCATGCACCCTAATGTGAGCCTCCTCAGGGCACAAAAGGGTTGCCAGACTGAGGATTGGAGGGAACCCACACTAAGCAGCTGGATTGGCCTGAGTGGGCAGCATCTCTTGGGCTGCTCTCGTCCAAAAGCTGCCATACCCCGATACAGACAGAAGTGAGCATGCCTGTGTTCCAGCAAAACTTGACTTACAAAAGCAGGCAGCAAGCCACATTTGGCTCAAGACCCGTAGTTGGTCAGCCTTTGTTCTACATATAGCAAGTCCCATGATAACCCAGATTGATCAGCCTGACTCCAGGCCAAGCGGCAGACCTGCTACGGGCCCAGGGCAGAGTAGGGTACTGGGGGGCGCAGAACTGGGCCTGGGTTCCATGTTCCGTCACGCACTATACTCCTAGCAACTTGCTTGACGTCTCTGGGCCTCACTGTCCACACCTGAAGGCTGGATCCGGAGTGCAAACTCAGAGCTGCTGGGGTCACATTACCACATAACAGAGAAAGGCTGGCTGGTGGGGAGACTTGGGCCCATCTAAGGACTCAGCTGGCTTCTCCATTGCCGCCAATCATCGCTGATAGGGACACTGGCCCCCAACATTTCAGAAGTCACAGGCCACATTTAGATGTGAACCCTCGTGGTTGTATGCTGGCCACTGACTCAGGCCAGCCTGACTTGCGTGGGGCCGACCACACCCACAAGCCGTGTCCCTTTGCGACCCCTCAGCTCAGGGCTTGTCTGCTTTTACTAGGGGACAGAGAAGACTGACTTTCCCAACAGACGCTGTTTTCGGGTTTGAAACGAGTTGCGGGGGTGGGGGGTGGGGGCAAACGTTAGAAATAGACTCCCTTGCCTCACCCGTGCGCCTGTGTTCGTTTCCACCTGGTAATAACCTTCCGAGGCCTTCCATGTTGAGCTCACATATCTCAGACTTAGCCTGTGCAAAACCTTCTTGGCTGGGTTTTTCTTAATCATTTGCTCAGTGGGTGTATTATTTGACATGTAATTGTCTTCCTGGGAGATTAACTTTCAGGGCCCTGAATGGTCTTTATTAAAATAAAGAGAGCGGTAAATTCGAGCCCTGTCCCATGGGGCATGCAGGAGACCCAGCACACCTCATACTGGGCGCGCGCATGAAGACGTTCCTCTCCGTGGGAAAGGGTCACCAGCCTGCACGTTCTCCAAGCCCTCCTCCTTCATTAGACTGACGCTGAAGGAGTGAAGGAGCTCCTGGTGGATCCGAGGAGTTGGGATGCTGCTGCCCCCTGGAGGGCCCAGAGCCTGGTGTCGTGGTGAGGAGGATGTGGATTCGCCTCCTAACCTATCCAGCAATGAGGCCATGTGACCTCGGCAAGGTCCACCACTCTCTGAGCTCCAGGGTCCTGGGCAGCAAAGTGAAGCCGCTGGTGGGGACCTAGTGGAAATACTCTTCCTGGGAGTCTGTGCTGAGCTCCAGCTTTGAGAGCACTGGTTATCCTGCAGGGCACAGTTAGCAGTCTGCGACCCACATGCTGCCTTACCCCTGTGTGTCTCCTGAGTGTGCAGCTCTGTTCAGCTCCTGGTTCCCCTCCCCAGCCCCTCTATGCATTCATTCATTGTTTCCTTCCTTCCTTCCTTCTCACACTCAGTCCATTCTCCACTGGACAGCCAGAGGGATCCCGATAAAAGCTAGGTCAGTGCCAGCCCCTCAGCCCCCTACCATGGGCTCCCTCCTCACGCACAGTGAGAAACAGCGTCCTCCCCATAACCCTCATGGTCCTGATCATCTGCCCCATCATCCTTCTGCCCTCATCTCTTCCTGCGGTCACTGGCTGGGTTCCAGGCACACTCCTGCCCCAGGGCCTTTGCACTGGCAATGCCTTCTGCCTGGCTCACTCTTCCCCCCAGACACCTGCGTGGCTCCCTCACCATCAAGTCTTTACATGGTTTCATCTCCTGGGGGCCTTCCCTGACCAGCCTGTTTGTACTTGCAACATTAACCCCTTCCCCTGAGAGGGTATTTCTATCCACAGTGCACGTCACCGTGTGCCAGATTTGGTTTACTGTCATCCCCCTCGCTGGAAAGCGGACATCCTGCAGGCAGGCCTGACCCAGGGCAGGTGCTAGGAGCTCTTGCCTGCCTCTGGCAGACCTGGATTATTTCCACCCAGCCTTGAGGGATGTGGTCTTTAGTTTGGATGGAGGGCCCATTTCAGTCTCCTGCTGCCTTAGCAGTGCCCTGAGCCCGGGGTAAGTTCTGGAGGGCTGCACAACGCCCAGCTCACCCGGCAGCCCCTGGTCTCTTCCCTCCATTGTCAGAGCCAGGAATTCCGCAGCCTGGCCCAGTGCCCAGCCCCTGCGACGCTCCGCTGATTCCGCGGAGGGGAGCACCTACTTCCTGTGGGCCAGGGACTCTTAGCCCCGTTCTTTCCCTTTTGCTCTTTGTAGATGGCACCGCCCCAAAGCAGGCCCCAAGCCTATCATCCTCCAGAGACAAAAACAGCCGGTTTGTGCCTCCCTGGCCACCCCTGCTTGTCCACTCAGGACTGGCCTTGGCCCTGTTGTGCCCTGGCTGCCCAGGACCTTGACAGGTGGCATCTCAGAGCACGTCAGCTTACGGGTGCACAGCTCTGCGTAGGGCCTTGGTCCCTGGGGCAGCGAGCACCTTATCCCTACAGGGGCCAGGAGGGTCCGTGCAGAGTAGGGTGGTTCATTCAAGTCGTGTCATGCGTCCATATGTCTGTCTATCCTTTCAGTAAATAGTCACCAAGCAGCTGTTCTCTGCCTGGCCCTGCCGTGTATGCTGGGAACAGGATGAAGCCCTGTCCCGATGGGGCCGGCCTCCCCTCTCCAAGCCTTAGGGCCCTCCTGTGTCAAATGAGAGTAGTAACATTGGCTTCCCAGGAGGCTGTGAGGAGTACATGAGACAGATATAGAACAGAATCAACAAATGTTTTCTGTCAAGGGCCAGACAGGAAATATTTTAGGCTCTGTGGGCCATACAGTCTGTCGTCACCACTCAATTCTGCAGATGCCCCAGCCACTGACGACATGTCAACGGTGGGTGTGTGGCTGCATTCCAGTGAGACCTTAGGAAAACAGCCGGTGGGCCAGATGTGGCCTGGGGGCCGTGGCCTGCTGGCCTCTGGTGCAGAGTGTCTGGGATGGGCGCAGAAGGGACAGCTGCTGCTCTAATCATGGCTGATGATGATGGTGGTGATGCTGTCCTCCTCTGGGACCCAGGACTACAGGAAAGTTGCGGTCTGGGGTTGCAGAGTGCTGGGGGCAAAGCAGGCACGAGGTGAGCGAGATTTCAACAGCACCGCTTTCTGCTTCCATCTGTTTAAGCCTCATTTAGTCTGTCTGGGTTTCCCTGGAGCCGCACTTAATCCCTAACAGGGCAGGGTAAGTTCTGGGAGAAGGGAGAGCTAGCACTTAACTCATGGCCGAGGTCGGCCAGGAGGCCCCGCAGAGGCGGCCGATCTCACCCTGCCTGGTGCCACCACTTTGAAGCAAGCCTGGGCTGTGCCCTCGGGGGCAGCTGAGTGCAGGCAGGGGCCCGGCAGTTCTCATGCGTCCTGCTTTATTGCCCGAGAGACTCCTCCGCTGGCACTGTCTTTTTCCCTGGTGCTCCGAGATCCCTCTGCTCATTGCTCTATGCAGCCCCGTCTCAGATTGTGTTCTAAATTCTTCTTAGTTAAATGTTTGCCTCCTCCCTCTAGACTACGAGCAGCTCCTCCTTTGGGAAGGGAAGAGGAAGAATTAACATTAATTGAATGTGTGCCACGTGGAGGCCTTGGGGACGAGGAGTTCAAGGAGACCAGAGAGGTCCCATGCCTGCCCAAGGGCACACAGATTAAGAGCCACGGAGCTGGGATCTGGAGTTGGGACCCTCCCTTGCTCCCTCGCCCTGCGTGCGCTCTGTCTCATCCTGAAAGGAGAGGCCAGGCATGAGGAACACAAGTTGAAGTCAGAGAGGCTGGGGCTGAGAATGCCTGCTCCCACCAAGCGTCAGGTTGCTCATCTGTAAATGGGACACAGCGACGGTCACCACCTCTCAGAGTGATCCTAAGGATCCAGTGAGGTCTGGAGGGAGGGAGGAAGAGGGACAGAGAGTCCTCACCCTGTCTCTTGGGGCCTGAAGGTCACTACCGCTGGAGACTGCCCAGTCAGCCCCATGCACACCCTTCTCCCTGAGCTGGAGTGTCAGCGGCAGGCCCTTGTGCGTTACGTCCTCACACTGTCCCTGTGCCAAAGGAGTGCCTTCCAAAGAGCATGCCCCCGTGGCCAAAAAGAGTTCTGAAAGCCTTCCTAGGAAAGTGGGGAGCAGGAAGGGGTCTGCCCTTTGCCCCTACCCGAGTCATTGACCGGTTCCCAGGTGGGCCCACAGAGAACCCAGGAAATGGTCCTTAGCTCACAAGGTGGGGTGTGATGGCCTTCTGTGCTGACAGAGAGGCCAACAGAAATGCTGTGCTGTGCTGTGCTGTGCTGGGAAAAGCAAAGCCCGCGCCACGTTGGAAAATCAGGGTTCCAACCCACTCTTTTTTTTTTTTATTAATGTTTATTCAGTTTTTGAGAGACAGAGAGTGAGTGGGGAGGGGCAGAGAGAGAGGGGGAGACACGGAATCCAAAGCAGGCTCCAGGCTCCCAGCCGTCAGCACAGAGCCCGACACGGGGCTCGAACCCACACACCGCAAGATCGTGACCTGAGCCGAAGTCGGACGCAAACAGACTGAGCCACCCAGGCGCCCCCCAACCCACCCTTAATCCTGGCACCCCATAGTCAGCCTCATCGTCGTCCAGCGTGATCAGTATCCCTACCACCGCCCTCATCCTGTGCCCGTCGGAAGCCAGACTGCCCCACGTGCACTGTGTGAGGGTCCAGTTCTCTGGGTCCCTTTCGAAGGATGGGGTTGGAGGGACCAAACAGTGTGCTCACGTGGGGAGGTGCTTTTTATTTTCCATTTCCTTTTTAAAATCTACATAACATAATATTCGCCATTTTAACCATTGGTGTGAGGTGGAGAGGCATAAGTAACCGTCCCCACCATCCACCTCCGGAACTTTTCCATCTCCCCAAACTGAAACCCTGTCCACATTAAACACATCTCCCCAGGCTTCTCCCCCGCCGCCCCCCGCCACCCCGGCGCCTGCAGCCACCATTCTGCTTTCCGTCTCTGAGTTTGAGGACTCTAGGGACCTCATACGAGTGAAGCCATGCAGTGTTTGTCCTTTTGTGATGGGTTCATTTCACTTCGCACAATGTCCTCAACGTTCATCCACGTCGCAGCATGTGTTGGAACTTCCTTCTGTTTTAGGGCTGCGTGATACTCTATCGTATGGCTCGGTCACGTTTTGTTCTCTCCATTCATCCATCGTTGGACACTTGGCTCGTTTCTGCCTTTCAGCCACTGTGAATCACGGTGCTCTGAGCGTGGTGTAGAGATGTCTCTTTGAGACGCTGCTTTCCATTCTTCCGGGTACCTGCCCGCAAGTGGAATTGCTGGATTGTAATGATAATTCTACAGTAAGTTTTTTGAGGAACCGCCCTACTGTTTCCCACAGCTGCTGCACCAGGTTACGTTCCACCAGCAGTGCACGCATTTCCCCCACATCTTGCCCAGTGCTGTTCTGGGTTTTGGTAACCGCCATCGCTTGGGTGCGACGTGGTATCTCATTGTGGTTTTGGTTTGCATTTGCCTAAGTTGAGCATCTTTTCGTGTGCATTCCGGTCATGTGTATCCGTTCAAGCCCTTCATACGTTTTTTTCATTGGGTTGTTGTTGTTTTTTTCTTGTTGAGTTTTAACAGCTCTTTATTCTGGATCTCAATCCCTTACCAAATTCATGATTTACCAATATTACCTCTCATTCCGTGGGTTTTCTTCTCGCTCTGTCGACGCGTCCCCTTATATACAAAAGTTTGTACTTTTGATGAATTCTGGCGTAGCTGTTTTTTTCCCTTGGGTCCTGTGTATGTTTTGTCTCTGACTGCTTTAGTATTATATCCAAAAAAATAATAATTGCCACACCCTGGTGTCATAAAGTGTCATAAAGCTTTCTGTATGTTTCTAAGATTTTTATAGTTTCAGTTCTAATGTTTAGGTCTTTGATCTGTTTGAATTAATTTTTTATATGGTGTGACGTTTGGATCTGACTTTATTCTTCTGCATGTGGAATCCAGTTTCCATGACCCCATTCGTTGAACACTGACCTTTCACCCTGCAGTGGTCTTGGCCCCCTTGTCTCAGACCATTTGACCATGTATGTGAGGGTTTATTTCTGGGATCTCTGTTCTATGCTGTGTTTGTAAAGTTTTATTGGAACATGGCCATACCGTTCACTTATGTATTGTCTACAGCTGCTTTGGAGAGAAAACAGAGTCAGAGTAGCTGTGACAGAGAAAGTCAGGCTCTGGGGGCAGCTGGGTGGCTCAGTCGGTTAAGCATCTGACTCTTGATTTTGGCTCAGGTCGTGAGCTCTTAGTTTCGTGGGTTCAGACCCAGCATTGGCTCTGTGCAGAACCAGCTTGGGATTTTCTCTGCCCCTCCCCTACTCATGCTGTCTCTCTCTCTCTCTCTCTCTCTGTGTCTCTCTCTGTCTCTTTCTCTCAAAATAAATAAATAGACTTTAAAAAAAAAGAAAGAAAGAAAGAAAAGAAAGAACATTAGGCTGCCAAAGGCAATATTACCGTCTGGCAATATGGTCCAGTCTCCTCTGCCTGCATGGCTCTGGGACGTGAGCTCCCTGGATGGCTTCTTCCATTTTCCCCTGGCAGGCAGTGCAAGGTTCACCACCTAGTAGGTGCTCCACCACCTAGTAGGTGCTCTGCCAGTGGTGTGGGTTTGTTGCCTTCTGTTGACCGGGAGGATTTTCAATGGCCTCTGCCTTGGTACACTTCCAGACACATAGTGGCAAAGACGTTAAAGTACTACAGGACCTCTCATTCATTCCCTAGGGGCCCTTCGTTTTTTCCCTGGTGGCCCCTCCTTCACGCCTCAGGACTTCTCCTTCCCTATTGATTTGGCTAGAGGAGAAACTGAGATGCATAGTTGAACTATTTCACAGCATCCTGGAGGCTCCCTGCTGCACCAGATGTTAACCTTTTAGTTGCTGAATTTGGGGAAAGTGGGGAGCAGTTCCAGGCAGGCAGCCAGGCAGTGGGAGGGGCTCAAGGCAACTTACCAACCAGACAAGGGCGTTTTACTGGTTAACAGTACCGTGAATAGCACTGAGGCAAAGGCCTAGAGCAGGCCATGGTCCATGGGCAGTGCCCACTCCAGGCGCCTGGCCCCGGCCACTTGTTGGGCCCACAGATGCAGTCACAGGGGCCAATGTGTTCTGACAGCCTCCAGTCCAGGTGCTGGAGTGTTCCACTCCCCAGCGCCTCTGCTGGCGAGACAATGCATTACCGCCCTGCTTTACAGATGAGGAAATATGTTCAGAGATTTATCTGCGGTCACAGAGGGAATGGGGACACCCCCCCCGGGGACATCTTGGGGGTCCAGACCCCTGAGGGACACTGTGACTCAACCCCATTTCTTGCAAGACTCCCATCCTGAAATAGGGCCCCGCCGAGCACCCGGACAGGTAGAATGTCCTGGAGCAAGGAGGGAGAGGACTTGGCCACAGGAACAGGAGAGGGGGTGCAGCGGGGATGGGGGAGGGGAACAGGCTAAGTCAGGCCAGGCCCACATAGGCAGCAACCGGATGGTCTGAGCATTTCATTGCCCACTCAGCCATGGCACACCCCAGCTCAAAGATCATCTCTTCTGGCTCCCTTTAAACAATAGAAAGAAATCCAAACCTCCTGGCCTTCAAAGGCCTCACCCGAGCTGTCCAGCGCCTTCAGCCCACCTGCCCAGCACCCTCAGGGCTCACCCACACCCCACCCTGCCCCCTTACCCCACTAGCTGAAATACCACCTTCTCTCCAAATCTCCCCGGTGCTTGGCCCTCCTCTTTGGCACTCCACCATCTCTTCCGGGTCACACGGTCTGAAATTTTTTATTTTCAAAATGTCAAACCCATAGAAAAACTGGAACAACAACATGATAAGTCCTCCTATAGAACTTTGCCTGGGTTCCCCAACTGTCAGCATCTCCTGTGAGTGGTCACTGCATCCCTCCCTGGGAATACACACCAGTCTACACCTTTTGCCAACCGGCAGGCTGTAGATGCTGTGACAGCCCCCCCCCCCAACACCCGAGTACAGGGCTGCCGTCCTGGGGAACCTCACCTAGGAAAAACGACACTAACTCAGTAACTTCATCCGCAGCGTTCAGGTTCAAAAAACAACACAGGAAGTCATCCTCTAGATGACCAATTAAAGCTGTAATGGGGCTGACGTGCCTTTGGCCAGTGTTCCCAGCCCAACGGGCGCCTGCTGACTCTGTTTGAGGTGTATCCTGGCAGAACTGTTTTGTGCATCGTCAGGTACACACGAGCACAAAGCTGGTGGCGCTCTGCATACATCTTCCTCTCTCATAAATAGAATTACACTGCGTGCGGAATGTTTTGCAACTGCCTTTGTACTCCCAGAACTTTTCCACATGTTATCCTGTGACCTGCAGCTTAGGGTGTCCCTCAGCGTATCTTTGCCAGTCCCCCACGGAGGCTCACGTCCAGCTTGCTTTCCTTTTATTTGACCAGCCCTCGCCACATCGGCAGCGTGGCCGGCTCCCCAGGGAGCCCCCTTGCTGCCAGCAGCCACCCCCCCATCCTGCAGGAGACCCTAAAGCTCCCAGAGTGTTGACGTCTCGTGCCCTCGCCGCCACAGCCCCCAGGCCGAGGACAGCGTCCAGCTCCGTAAACAGCAGCAAAAGGCAACGTTTGAAGGATCCTCGTTCTGCACCGCGCTCTCCTCTGGGTGCTGCGCCTGCTGGTATTTCTGTAATCCTCCCACACCCTCCGAGGTAGGCAAGCATTACATTCACTTTACAGATGCACATGCCAAAGCCCACAGAGGTCACCGAGGTGGTCAGTGTGACAAGGCAGTGAGGTTGGCTCTAGGGTCTGTGCATGTGAAACCGGCTCAACTGAATTGAACCCACCCACCCCAGCAACCAGCTTCAGTGTTTGTCCTGTCGCTACTAGCCCCTGCCTTCTTGCCTCACCCCCAGACCCAGGCAAAGGGGCAGCCCACCGGGATACGTGTCTGCCTCCATCGCCTCCTCCAAGCTGTGTGACCAAAGCTGGCTACTCGCCGTCTCTGAGCCTCGGTTTTCTCACCGTGAGTGGGGCTGGCAGTGGGAGACCCTGTTGTGGAGGCTGACCTTGGGCAGCACCCCACCGCTCCGGGTGAACAGTCAGGAGCCTGATAAGAGGGCGTTCCCTCCCCCAGAGAGCCCTGTGGGGCCCAGCTGCCTGCCACCCAGTGACTGACGTTCAGCTGCTGCAGCCCGAAGCCAGAGCAAGTTTATGATGCTCTAGCTGGTTTTTAATCACAGCAAGATGAGAATTTGGCAGATTGAGACACCGACTCGTGCGACAAACATTGTCTGGTGTCTCATTTGTCTTTCTCTGGCTTCAGTGGTGATGCAGGGGGTGGGGCTTCCACTCTGGGGAGCACCCCCCTCAAAGTCCCTCAGGCCTCTTCCATCTGCCCATGCCTACCGAGCACCAGCTCCAGCCTTGAGGGAGAGGGACGCAGGGACTGGCCTGCAAGGGATCTCGGAAGCCCCTGCCAGGAGGCTCCCTCCGTCTGAGCGCCACTGCATGCCTGGCACAGCCCACCTTCTGCTGGGTTGACTGTCTGGCCCGCCCCCCGGGGGTGTCACCGCCTAAGAAGCTCTGTATCTGCGATGGCAGATGCTCAGAGGTGTCCAGATCTCCTCCACTCAAGCGTCGCCTCCTCAGGGAAGTCCTCCCTGACCACCGTAGACAGACTGTTCCCTTCATGGCTCTCAGGGCTGGGGCAGAGTTTTCCCCACTCTGTCTGTCAGTTGTCTGTCTGACCACTGACAGTGGTCACCATCACCTGCATGGCACTTGACCCATGCTGGGGACCCTGATAGGACATTTACGGGTGTAAACAGTCCCGACAGCCTCACTTTTCGGACGGGACACAGAGAAATTCAGGAGTTGCCCCAGGCCACACAGCTCAGAAAGAGCCAGACCAGCTGGTAACGTGTGGGCATTCCTGGTCTGTGCCGCACTCCTCGGGGGGCGAGGACCCTGGCGGGCACTCCATCGGCATTTGTGAACTGTTGCCCTGGCAAATGCTGGTCCACGTGCTGGGGGCCTGGGAGGAAGCTGTCAACTCTGTGCATCATGGACACAAGAAAGAGACGGGGGGGGGGACAGCAGAAGAGGGATGGCATGTCAGCTTTGCCACAGAGGCTGAGTAAGAGTCCATCTGGCAGATGGGCGGAAGGAAGGGCAGCCCAGGCAGGGGGAACAACATTTGCAAAGCACGGCAAGTGCAGGAAGCCTCGATGAGAGTGGAGGGCCACCCATGTGCAAAGCATAAAGGTTGGGGAACATGGCAAAAACAAAATCACTCAGTGTACTAGACAGCTCAGGCTGATATGACAAACCACCACAAGCTGGGGGTGTAAGCAACACACATTTATTTCTCACAGTTCTGGAGGCTAGGGAGTCCAAGGTGAGGGGGGTCGGTGAGTTCAGTTTCCGGAGAGTTCTCTTTCTGGCTGGCACGTAGCCGCTTCTTGCTGTGCCCTCACGTGCCTGAGAGAGGAGCGGGGTCGTCGGTCTCGCTTTCTCTTCTCGTAAGGACTCTAATCCCATGGGGGCTCCACCCACATGGCTTCATCTGAGCCTGTTTACTTCCAAATCCCATCATATTGGGGTTAGGGTTTCAACATATGAATTGTGGGGGACACAAGCATCCAGTCCGTAACACGCGGCTGTATTAAGCAGAAAGAGTTGTAATACAGGGGGTCAGGAGCCTGCCGACATCACCAGAAAGTCTGGAGGTCCAGGCCCTCAGGAACCAGCCCAGAGCAGCACTGCAGAACTGGCCCGGATCAGCCTCTGCCACAGTCACGAAGGTGGGGGTCAAGAGGCTGGCGCTGGGCCCCCAGATGCTGCTGGAGGAAAAGCCAGACCCTCCTCCCAGACACAGGAGATGAGGCATAAGAGCAGGGAAGGGCCTGGGCTGGGGAAGCGGGGCGGGCAGCGGCGCATATTGACCCATGACTATGCGAGGGCCCTGAAAAGCCCAGGGAAGGACATCCCAAGCCCTCGCTGCAGGGAATGAGCTCTCCAGCCTCTGCAAGGCAGGCAGGAAGTTGGTGTGGATGTCCCTCTCCAGCACACCTCCCTGGGTGGTGGGGGCCCCAGATTGCTTTTTCCTTACGTGCTTCCTGGGCTCTCCGGTCCCCTCTGACACTTCTCTGCTTAGGGATGACAGCTGAGCGGGTAATTCGCCCCAGCCATCCTCATTGTTCACTGCAGGGCCGGCCGGCTGTTCCCTGGGTAAGCTCTTTAAGACGATTCATTTGCATCTCCCTTTCACCGGTGCCCTGCCCCACCCAGTGTAACTCTCCAAACCCACTGCTCTAGAAGCAGAGCATAAATCTGTCAGGCTTCTGCAGCGTGTCCCAGACGCTCGGCAGTCCAGGAAGTGCCTATGGCTGGGCTATCAGGCAGCTTTCCGGGTTCAAGAGACAGGAAGAGCTTTGGCCAAAATCATCCCAAGAGGATTAGAGGTGGGGTGAGGGTCAGGGCGGCCTAGTGCAAGCGGGAGCCAGGCCAGCACGACGGGGGCTCAGGAGAGGAACTGGCAAACAGGCGTGTTGCCTCTGTTGGAATAACTCAGCCACAGGTGTAGGCGTTTTCCAGGTGACAAAATATTGCAAACCTCGGGAAAATAAAAAGAGCCTAGGGGCACCTCTGTGGCTCAGTCAGTTAAGTGTCCGACGCTTGATTTCGGCTCAGGTCATGATTTCGTGGTTCGTGAGATCGAGCCCCACATCGGGCTCTGTGCTGCCAGCACGGAGCCTGCTTGGGATTCCCTCTCTCCCTCTCTCGCTGCCCCTCCCCAGCTCACACGCACACACACACACACACACACACTCTCTCTCTCTTTTTCTCTCTCTTTCAAAAATAAATAACCATTAAAAAAAAAAACTAAAAGACAAGAGCTTATACTTACATGGCACTGTCTGTGTGCCCAGAATCATTCTAAGACACTGAATGAACCCACCCACCATCCAGATTAGCTGGCATTTATTTTATTTAAAAAAATTTTTTAATGTTTATTTTTGAGAGAGAGAGACAGAGACAGAGACAGAGCATGAGTGGGAGAGGGGAAGAGAGAGAGGGAGACACAGAATCTGAAACAGGCTCCAGGCTCTGAGCTGTCAGCACAGAGCGCGACGCGGGGCTTGAACCCACGAACCGCGAAATCATGACCTGAGCTGAAGTCTCACACTCAACCAACTGAGCCACCCAGGCGCCCCAGAATAGCTGGCATTTATATTGTGCCATAAAAGGGGGGCAGGGAGAGGAAGCTAGTACTCTGGGGCTGCCCCGGCCCCTGCCAGGGTGGACGGTCCCTCACACATGTATGTGCATTGGCCACAGAGTCCCCATGCATTGGAGGACCGTGGTAGACTGTGTCTGTACCCTACGCCCCTGCAACCCACGCCCTGGACATGCCCTTCCACAGTTGCTGTCTAGAGGTCTATATCCATGATCAGAGAGCCCCAGAGGGACATGTTGGCCCTGTGACCCCTGAACTTGGAGGAGGCCACACCCTCCCGACCTGCGTCCTGTCCATCGTCACTCACATTGACCTTCAAGACGTTTCCCGACTCGGGGGCTATCACCTGCCGGCTCCTCTGCCTCAACCCCAGCAGAGGGGCTGTGTGGTCCAGAAGTTACCGTTTCATTTGTGGGCTTTGCACGAATTCTATCAGACGGCACTTACCTATTTAGCACCGTGCCCTGTTTGGATCCCTGTGGTGTTTTCAAGCTTTGGCCGCGCTAAGAACGCCTGGAGAGCCTACACGCACATGCAAAGGTGTGTCCCATGGCTTCTCGACCTTGCAGCCATTCGGCTCAGGATTCTAAACTCAGAGGGCTATGTGTCCACCCTGAGCTGGTAAGGGAGGCTCCCACCGAAGGCTGAGTCAGCAGAGGAGTGAGGACATTCCCTCAGAAGGGGAGTGTTTGCAGGAGGGGAGATGGCTGTGCGTGGCTGCCTGGTAACACAGGGAACACGCTCATCGCAGCCTGGGGACTGCAGACCGGAGGGCGGTGTGGGCATTTGTAACGAAGGGGCCCCCGAAGTGTCCACAGTTCTGACCCATAATTCTGCCTCTTGCAATACTCCTGAAGGATCTCCTCGTAGACGGAAACGAGGAAACGGCTGACAACATAGCTCTCGCACCCCCAAGTGTCAGCAAGAACACTGCTCTCTGAAAATAGGGGTTTCCGTTCATGATTTACATCCCAGCCACATACTGGTGTTGAAGGGAGTGATTAAAAAGGAGAACGCCTGGGTGGCTCAGTCGGTTGAGCATTGACTCTTGGTTCTGTGTCAGGTCGTGATCCCAGCATAGCAAGATCGAAGCCCCACATTGGGGCTCCACGCTAAATGTGGAGCCTGCTTAAGAGTCTCTCCATCTCTTCCTCTGCCCCTCCCTGGCTCCTGCTGTCTCTCTCTCTCTCTCTCTCTCTGTCTCTCTCTCTCTCTCAAAAAACAAAAGTAGAGTTTTTAAAACATGAGGCAGAAGGATGCTCATGAAACAGTGGTCACGAAAAAGCTAACACAAAATGCCTTGAAAAAACGACCAGTAGAAAATTCACAAAAAGGCAGAGTGGTTCATTCCAGGTGGTGAGATTATGGGTGACTTTCGTTTCGTTTGTACCGTGCTGTGATTTTCTAGGTTTTTAGAATTTCAAGGCTGTAAGGTATCAGTGGCAGCATGAGGGGCTGGTCCCCTGGGCTCCCTGGGTGAAGGACCCGGGAGCTTGGCTGCAGGCTGTGACAGGCCAGGCTGGCACACAGCGTGGGGAGGTACGGGTCCCTCGCGGGTCTTGCTGAGCCACATTCTGAGGCCAGCTGGCAGCGAGCCAAGGGCTCCATCGTCTCGTCCGTGGCCACGGGGGCTTACCTGGAGTGACAGACCCAGCGGCTCAAAGTTCTGGGAGATCAGGCAGTCGGAGGCAGAGTCCTAGACCTTGAGTGGAGGTCCTGGCAAAACCATACTGTTAAGAAAGCACTGACCACCCTGAGGCCATATTTGGGGTTCCCTCCTGATGTTGGGCAGTGCTTCCTCTTGGAACGTGAGTAATGGAACCCGCTTTGGTCCTAATCCTGTGATATCTGTCACCTACCCGCTGTGTGGCCTTTGGTGAGGCACTTGGCCTCTCGGAGCCTGTTTAGTTCCTTCGTGCATAAGATGGAGACAGTAAGTCTCACCTGAACTGATTCCTGGGAAGATTAAACAAGTAGGAAGCGTCTAACTGCCCGCTGCCTTTACTTATCTGAATGATTCCTAGAGGGCCTGGACTTTGCCATTGGAGTGGGAAATGGTGTTGCTTTTCTCTACCACTGCCCTGATCAGCCCTGGCCCATCTTCTTCTGGCTCCTGGATGACCTCTGGGGTCACACGGAGGCCCCGAGGCCTCCCTGGTTCCCTGGTGGTCACCTGAGCCAAGCCACACCCGCTTCACATCGAAAATGGCAAAAGCAGCGAGGAGTGGCCAGGGATCTGCCAGCTTTGTGGCATCTCACATGGTCACTGTTGCTCTGGGCTGGCATTTCATTAAGATGTAAGCCTTCCCATAAAACCACCCGACCCTTCAACTATTTTCATCATTTCCGCTAACTCCGCACGGCTGGTTAGCTTTAATGGGTCACGGAGCTGGCATTGGACATCTCTTCTCAAGCAGATCTGAGATGATATATTTGGGAGAAGTGGATGCACACGTAGGATTGTGAGGGTGTGAACTCCAAGGCCTCGAACTTCCATAATGGCTGTTCCCCCCACCCCCAGACGTCTGTTCGGTCACTGGTTTTATGAATGTGTTTGGAGTGCGTACTCGGGGCCCAGCCACGCTCCACGGGAGTGAGAAGGGGACGTCATCTGATGCGGATGAATCGGGGGCCCATGGGCCGTAGCCCCCTGTAGGAGGCACCAGGCAGTGCAGATCCGTGGATTCTCCCCCAACACCCACTCATGTGCTCACAGCGGGTTAGCCCGCTGTGCCACAGGGAAGCAGCGTTGCCCCAGGGTTAAGGGCACGGCGTGGTGAAGGCTGAATTCCCTGCCCAACTCCTGCTGCTGTGTGACTTTGGGCACATTACTTGGCCTCATTCACCGGCACAATTTCGTGGAGCTGTGCTCAGGATTAAATGCGTCAAGAGCTCAGAACCATACTTGCATACAGCAAATGCTAAAAAAAAAAAATGGAGACTGATTACCCCAGGCCAGATGCTGGGTCGCAAATTAAGAAGGGTCCTGTGCCCCAGGAGGTGGCATGGGGGTGGGGAGCTGGGGAGGCAGACACACAATGCAGAGTCACAGTGGAGGTAGGGTAGTGGGGGGAGGTGACAGGGTGGGTCACAATGGGGTATGGGCAGTGGGAGCCCCGGGGGTGGGTCACAATGGAGTGTGGGCAGCGGGGGCGCCGGGGGTGGGTCACAATGGGGTGTGGGCAGCGGGAGCCCCGGGGGTGGGTCACAATGGAGTGTGGGCAGCGGGAGCCCCGGGGGTGGGTCACAATAGGGTGTGGGTAGCAGGGGGGCCCGGGGGTGGGTCACAATGGGGTGTGGGCAGCGGGGGCGCCGGGGGTGTGTCACAATGGCCTGTGGGCAGCGGGGACACCAGGGGTGGGTCACAATGGGGTAAGGGCAGCGGGGGGGCCCCGGGGGTGGGTCACAATAGGGTGTGGGCAGCGGGTTCCCCGGGGATGGGTCACAATGGGATGTGGGCAGCAGGGCGCCAGGGGTGGGTCACAATGGGGTGTGGGCAGCGGGAGCCCGGGGGGTGGGTCACAATGGCGTGTGGGCAGTGGGAGCCCCCGGTCCCCTTCCAGGGACTGCCCACCTGGTGGGGAAGGAATGCGCTGGGTGGAAACACTCTGGATATCACCCTCTCTTTCCTGTGCACCCACTGGGGACCAGACCTCAGCCGGTGGATGTCCCAGCTCTCCCTACCCCACCCTCCCCCCTGCGGTCCCCCTCCTCCCTTCTGCCCTGGCTCCGGACTCACCTGCTCTCACTGGCCACAGGTGCAGGGTCCATCATGGCCCCCTTCCCTTCATGTCTCACTTTGGCCACCTCCAGAAGCTGACTTGGATGACCACGCATAGCAGGCTCTTTTTGCCCAGATGTTGGGTCAACAGTAATCCACTTATCTCACTGGAAAGTCTCAAGACACCACATAAAACCAAATCATGGCTCTGTGCCCTCTGTATACATGACAGAGAACCCCAATATAACAGACTGGTGAGCAAGGAGGTGGGGGGAGATCAGAGGGTCCCTAGTAATGGCCCCCGAGTTGGAACTACTGAGAGGCTTGTCACCTCTGGGTCCCCCAGGAGATTCACTCCTCCCTCCCCTTCATCCCCGACCAGAAACACTCCAGATTTGTGCCAGCAGACTGGTTGACTGTACTGTGTTTTAAAGGACAAGGAGTGCATAATTCACTCATTTATTCACTCAACAAACACGTTTATATGGTGGAGGTTCCAAGGGGCACAGGAACCAGTTCCTGCCCTTCAGAGCTGAGGCCACCGGGAAAATAGGTAAGGGAGCGTGGAGTGCAGTTCCAGAGTCAGGTTCAGATCGCAGCTCTACCGCTGACTCGCCATGTGACCTTGGGGAAGTCACTGAACCTCTCGGGGCCTCAGTCTTCCCACCTATCAAATGCATACACTAGTTTTGCCCGCCTCGAGGACAGCTGTGAAATTGAAATAAGGTCATTTAGAGAAGCTGTGGGAACACTGCCCAGGGCAAAGTGCGGCAAGTATTTACTGCTCATTTAGCGGCCATTACTGAGCACCTACTATGTGCCAGGCACCAGGGATGCAGCAGTGATGGAGACACTGATGGGGTGCTAGGCCCCGGAGGGGTAGACAGGTGAGCAGTGCGGAATACCCAGGAGACCCCAGGTGTGGGAAAGCAGAGGCTCCTGGGGATCACACTCCCTCCACCTTTTCCTGCCCTGAACCTACAGCTGCTGGCCCCTCCTGCTCACCTGCCAGCCAGACCCCATTGTCCTGCGGCATCTGGGGAGCGCTTTGTCCTAGCTCTTGCCAGCTGGGGGACCTCAGGACACTGCCTTGGCCTCTTTCTTGACCTGCTTTCTTTCTGTGAGGGAGGACCCAGCCCCTTCCACGGGGGTTCAGCGAGGAGCAGGGGACAGAGTGGATGGCATCCAGCCAGCAGGGTCAGCTCCTGCGGTGACCGGGAAGCAGCTGGTCAGCTTTAAACACACCTGCAGCTCCCCTGTGGCTCGCGGAGCCTCGTGGTCTGTGGTCTGCAGAGGTGGCCCAGGGCGGGTGGTGTATCTGTGCCCCAGGTGTGGTGGAGGGGGGTTAATTAAAAAGGTGGCTGGGAGATGAATTTCTGGAAACACAAATTGGAAACCAGTGGAGGCTATTGATCTGCCTAATGGGAAGCCGATGGTTTCTGAGCGTGCAGACAGCCCCGGCACAGGCAGGTGGCAGGAATCGATGTGGCCCCTTCCCCGAGCTGATCGGGGTGCACTGGGAACATGGGTCGGGGAGGGGCCGAGAAGGTGCCATACAGTTCTGTGTCTGAACCTTCCTCTTCTTGGCTATTGAGAACACCCAGGGCAGAGGAGACCCCGCGGCTTTCTGTGCCTGTGTGGACCCCAAGGCTCTAAGTTCCTGTCAGGTGGCCTAATGCTGCTGCTACAGAAATTCTCTTTTGAGGTGTTTGTGAATCCCAAGCCCTCCCACCACTGAAAGTCAAGTCTGGAACTCTAAAAGGAAGCATAGGGAGGGAGGCCACATGGAGGAGAGGAGAGGATCCGATAGAGGTTGCTATGTGTCCATGGAGCCCATCCTTCCTCTGCCTCCCTGTCCCTCCCTTCTTCTTCTCTCACCCATTCCCCTTTCTCTGTTATAGCCGAAATTGGTCACAGCCCCGTGGAAGAAGAAAGATGCCTGATGTGTCACTAGGGAGGTGAGGGATCCTTTTGAGGCATGCCCAGTGGGAGGACTTTCTTTTTCTTCCGGTTGAGTCTAGTTTCTCTTCACTCTTTGAACACTTGGAGACATGAATTAATTCCCCTGGTCACTGTGTCACTCATTTGTCGGCTCACTCGGCTGCTCACCCCATCCGTGTCTTCCCATCTTTATTGAGCTCAGCCTTTTTTGTCAAGCAAGAAGGGAGATTTCTTAGGAGAACATAGACAGCCCAAGGACAAGCAGAGAGTAGAGTAGCTGGTCCTCCCCAAAGATGGGAGCCAGCAACTGTTTAAGACATGAGAAGCCAAGCCTGCTGTATCTTTTCGCCATTCTGGGGTCACACATTCACTCACCTCTGCTCCTCTTTGTACATCACTAGACCCTTCCATCTTTTCAATCTCTTGGCTTCTCTCCATTTCCACTGCCATGACCCTAGTGTAAAGTACTTTTCTTTTTTTTTTTGCCTGGGCAACTGAGGCAGCCTCCTGAATTTTCTCCCGAATCCCACCCTTGCCCACTTCCAATCTGTGTCTCTCACTACAGCCAGAGGGATTTTTAGAAATGAACAGTTTATTCAACAGATTTCACTGATCCTAGGAAAGACGTCAAACTCATAAGCACGGTGTGGAACTGGATTACCACTCCCCCACATTCGGTGCCCTGTATCGAAGTGCCCTGCTCGGTGGGAGGATTATACAGCATGGCCCATTTTGTCCTCAGGCATGGCAGAGGGGCTGCTGAACAGTGAAAACAGATGTGAGCACACGCGTTAAGAACCAGTGAGTAATTTACCACTTTTCTTTTCCTTTTTCCACGACAATGGCAATATTCCAGATAGAGACAGACTGCTCTGTCAACCTGAGTCCAGAGGGGAGAAGAGACGAAGGAGAGCCACATGTGCATGTAGTCTGAGACATAAAGAAACTTTATTGTAGGCCACTGAGATTTAGAGAATTGTGTGTTACGCAGCGTAATCCATCCTAACCTAACCGATACGCATAATCCATGAACTCTTGCCCATCGCCCCATTGCTTTGCGGAGGCACCACTGGCCTTTCGGTCCTTACACAAGTTGCTCCCTCCCTCCTTACAACATTTGTCTGTGACTCTCTCTCTCCTGGGAAAGTTCTTCACTCCCACTGTTGGGCAGTTGACAGTTACTCACCAGTGAGGTCTTGGCTTCGCTGTGAAGTACTCAGGAAAGGATGGCCTGGTCTCTGTTCAGAATACCTAGAATTTACCTTCTTTGTCATTAGAGCTCTTTCACTACACTCTAAGTTGGAGGAAAACAGAGCCCAGGGATTTAGATCATGCTTCTTTGAGGCCCTACTCCACCCCCCACCCATGTGCCCGGGCCCATGCTGAGGGGCTGGAGGTAAGGGGGTACATCAGCCCTGCGCCCTGCTCCCACAACCTGCCCCGTGACGGGGGAGATAGGTGTGCAAGCGGCAGCATTTGAACCCATTATGATCGTTCTAGCAGGAAATTAGTGTAAAGAGGCCAGCGAGAAGGCCGGGAAGAGGGGGAGTCAGAGAGGGCTTTGAGGAGGATTTGGAGGTGTCCAGGTGGGGGAGCTTCCTGGGAGAGTGGGCGATGGGGGGATCTGACGGAGGGATTGTAGGGCAAGAAGTGGTGCCCAGAGTTTCCAGGACTTGAAAGAGGATGAACCCAGGAGAAGTTGGAACCAGAAGTAAATATCTGGCGTCTGTGTGTATTCCTGGGAACACAAGTGAGCGTTCCTGTTGGAGTGCCTTTGCAAGCTCATGGTGTTGGCTTCTTGGGGTCGAGGGATGGTGATAACGATGACAGTGGGTTCCAAGCCCTTTCACACCGTGGATATCAGTGGCAGGCTCTGATCCGGGGGTGTGGTGGGCGTGTGTGGGCAGCTGTGTTCCCGGACACAGCAGCGGGAGAGACATCTTTGTCTCCACTCTGCTCAATGGACATGTGTGGATGCCTTAAATTCCTGACTTTGTCTTCTTCTAAGAAAACCCGCCACGGTTCTTTCTAGTGAATCAAGGCTTCCTGTGTACACAGCCCCGTAGTCATTTAAAACGTGTATCAGGTGAACAAAATGAAAGAGAGACGAATCGCCGAAGCATCACGTCCCTGGGTATGATGTCTCTCCGCGTGATCTTGTTGTTAAAAGAATCCACAGGGACCAGGATGAAACCAGATGCTCCATGATTAGGGGCTGTGGTCACTCATCAGGCCCCTGCTCTGGGGAAGTGAGGTGTTTCCTGGGGTTTGAGGGCCCTGATGGGACATGACAGAAAAGCTTCTCAGCCTCCCAGAAGGTTGGAGGGTGGGCAGTGATGCTGGAAAAGTCACCCCCCTCTGTGGCCCTTGAGTTTCTCGCTGTTGGAATAGGGAGGGAGGTACCATTCCCCGACTGCCAACCTCACTGGCTGTGCGGCTTAGGCAGTAGGTGGACAGTTCTCGGAGAAGCCCATTGATTCCAAGGAATTGTGGCTGTTTGATGGTATTATCTTCATGCGGGTGTGAGGTGGCCCCTGCTGGGCTCCCCATACTGGAGGGGACAGACACCCACAGAAACTGGACCAGACCCAGCACACAAGCTCTCCTCGGGAAAGCTGACCTCTGTGTGGTGGTTGTCTAGAGGAAGGCACGTCAGCGCTCACTGGGGGGATGGGGGGTGGGAGGTAGATGGAATAGCACAACCAAGGAGGAGTCTTGTGAGCTGGGACCATAAGGGGAGGAAGAGGGGACAGGCGGGGGCAGGGGGGCAGGTAGCGAGGGGAGCAGAGGAGCAAAGGCCTGCAGGCCCAGGCAGACCTAGGCGGTGGTGAAAGGAACGCCATCCTCCTGCCTCGGAGAGCTGGTTGAATCTGGCACAACGGGGCCGCTTCCACGGCTCTCTGGGCTAGAGGGTGAAGCTGAGCTCCTGCCTGGCCCTCCGCCCATCTTGCCGTTTTCAGGTCCAGCAGAGCTCACCCGCAGAGCGTAGACATGAGCCTGCCCACCCGACGGATGGGAGCACGGGCTCTGGTCAGATGATGGGGGGGCCAGGGGCCCCCCCGCGGCGGACCGGAGGCCACAGGCGTGGGCAGTGTAGACGCTGAGGCTGCACGCTGCCAGGGTCCGGCTAGGGTCAGTACCAAAGCCAGTCGGCTCCTCCCTAGGGCCCCTGCCTCTCAGACTAGCTAGTGCCTGCTGGTGAGGCTTCAGAACCTTCCAGGCCACAGCTGGAGGGATCTGGGTCTCTCCAGATCAGCACGTAGGTATCACTTAGTGTGCCCTCTCAGACTGGCATTCCCGGCAGCCTGCAGGGCCCAGCTGCAGAGCCCAACGCTGCGTGTCTGTGCTCCATGTGAAACAGTGCTGCAATGCACGAGTAGTGTCCGCAGCGGGTCAGGAAGGGGAGGCCTGGGTTATGCACGCCAGCCATTTGGCACTCCTGGTACACCCCCTCATTTTGCATATGAAGAAACGAGGCCCAGAGGGAAGAATGCCCTCGTCCAATTGCCTGTCCTTTCACTTCCCGCTCTGGCCTCTCGACGGAACTCTTGGGACCCCCCGTGACACCACGTGAAAACAGTCAACTATGTGTGTGACAAGGAAATCATACTGGATGTGTCTGGACCCACACCATGTTTCTCTTCTTGTTTTTCCCCTTTGCCTCTGTTCTGTTTTAATACTTCGTGTGTTTCGTGCATTCTGAAGGATGGTGGGACAATGAACATCCGTGGGCCCACAGCTCAACTCCAGAACTAGAACATTCCCAGTCACTTCCATCTCCTCCTTGCCTGCAGGTCACCCCTCTCTGCAATTTGGTGTTTGTTTGTTTGCCATTCTCTTGCTCACAGGCCGACTGAATAAGCCTAAACATTAGATTGCTTCTTCGTTCTCAAGCTCTAAAAACTTCCTCTCTGTACGTAGATCTCTAAAATTTGCATTTTTGTACTCAACATTTCCCTCTCTCTGAGCTTGAGCCGTGCTGCTGTGTAGCTGGAGTTTGCTGTCACCAGTGTGGAAAGAAATTGTGTGACCGTGCTACAATTTCTTTTTGCATTGCTCTGTCAGGGAGTATCTGGGTCATTTCCTCTCTCCCCCTCCTCTTGCTAACAGTGCTGCGACGAACTCTTCTTGGGTGTGCCTTGTGTGGCTCCTGGGAGTGGATTTGCAGGGTGCTAAGGCATGGGACTGGTCAACCTAACAAGAAAAGGCCAAAGCGGTTTTCAGTGTGGCCAGACCAGGTTTCACACTCATCAACCGTGGGTGCCAGCTGATCTCCATCCTTTCAGACCCTCGGTGCTGTCAGATGTCACATGTCTTCCTCACTGTGAGCCTGATGGATGTGAAATCTCTCACGGGGACCTTACCTTGCACTTCCCTGCATCCTCGTGACATCGGGCAGCTTTTCCCGTGTTCATCTGTGCACTCCGTTTCCTCCTCTACGACATGCCTGCTGTGGTCTTTTTGCTCATTGCCTCTCTTCTTCCTGTGGATTTGTAGGACTTCTTTATGTATTCTGGATACTGATCCTTTGCTAGTTGTACATATACTTTTAGTGATTTGTCTTTCCACCCGTCATTTGGTGAAAGGAAATTTACGTTTTACTGCAGTGAAAACTATCGATTTTTTTTATGCTTACTGAGCTTTTAACACCTTGGTAAAGAAATTGTTCCCAACGCCAAGTTTGCAAAGATATTCCCCCAGAATATCCCCCTCTTCAACTTCTCTCTTTCAAATATAGATTTTTAATGTGTCTGGAATGGTTTCCGATGTCCCAGCACCGTCTACTAACTGGGCCGCCTTTCTCCAGTCACATGTCAAGAAGCCTTTTTAAAACTCCTAAGTACTGAGCTCTTCAGATCTCTGATCATTTGTAGCACACCTGCAGTCATTCATGCCTGCTGTCCGCGTGTTCTCCCCTCTCCCTCTTTCTACCATTGCGATCCCTGGTACGTGCAGGTGCCCCAGGAGGCCCTGTGTAGCCATGTATGGATTTTTTTCTATGTTTCTTTCTTTATCATTTTTTGAGAAGGAGAGAGAGAGAGAGTGGGGAAGGGGCAGAGACAGAGAAAATCCTAAGCAGGCTCCATGCTGTCGGTGCAGAGCCCGATGTGGGGCTCGGTCCCCTGACTGTGAGATCGTGACCTGGGCTGACAGCAAGAGTCAGACGCTTAACCGTCGGAGTCACCCAGGCGCCCCATCCATGGATGTTTTTGTGAGGATGAGGAAACAGGAGCACAGAGGAGGGTTGAGTTTGTAATGGCCACACAACGACCGTGTTGGGTGACCCCAACGTGGAGTCTGTCTCCGATTCTCTGAAGGCGGGTTCTGTGTTCCTTCCTCTTGGTGTCTGGCTGTGCACAGTAGGGCTGGTGGGTTGGGACCCAGGACCCTGGGGCTGTCAGTGGAGGGATCGGACATGACAGCCTGCCTTTCCGTTTCCATCCCATGGGCTCCCCAGAGCTGGTGTGAAAGCCATTTGGGCACATTGTCCCTGGGGGCCTGAAAACCTCCTGCCACCTCTGCCTCTCACCCCTGCCTCATCCCTCCTGCTGTCGTTTTGATGATGAAGCAGCTGAGGTTTAACTCCTGCCTCTCACTCCCCACCGGCTCCTTGCCCGGTAAGGGGAGGGAGAGCCCTGGGAGCAGTACCCCAGCACCCTCAAACCTGGAACAGAGTCGAATCCTTGCCGGGAAGGCTCCACCCTTGCTCTGAGTGATGCAGAGTCATGGCCTCTGATGATGTGGATGACAACTCACTTCTGCAGCATTTGTGATGTGCCGGGGCCCGGTCTGAGCATTCCGTGGGGTCCTCGTCACCCTGTGTGGAGACACTGTTTTTACACTCATCTTATAGATGCGGAAGCTGAGGCTCAGAGCCGTTATGAGGCTCCAGATTCCACGCTCTTTACCACGAGACTGCATGGTCCCTTTGGACCCCGACCAGGCCCTAGCTCTCCCTCCTGGTGACTGGCCCAGGACCCGGGGATGGGTCTGCCATGGGGCCCCTCACGGAGTGCAGAAGAGCTTTGTCCCTGAACCCTGGATCCATGGTGGGTCTGGGCCTGCCCTGGGCCTCCTTGGCCCTGGAGGGTGCCCTCCCCGGCTTCCGAGGCTGAGCCAGGCCAGCCGGTGTTGCTCCTGTTTGCGGCCAGGGAGTCCCAGCTCCAGTTAGAGACTTCTCTCTTTTGTAGGCTCTAGAAACTTTGAGAAGGGCCCTAAATGGTGGTCCCTCGATTAAGGGGTTTCAGAAGGCAGGAGCCCCAGGGACGCCTTGCTTTGCGAAGCCCCTTGTGTTCCAGGAACTGCTCTCTGTGGCCACCTCAAGACGAGGTGTTTTTGACAAACATGTGTCACCTGCATGACACTTGTAAGCAGTTATGCCATGGCCATAAATCTGGGCTTGTGCTGCCGAGTGCCATACCGGCTCCTACATGTGGCTGAAGCACTGCCAACGGTGTCTCTGCTGGTTTGTCTGGCAGTGGGGGGTGCCAGGCTGCTTCAGGACACATCGGCTCCCAGCCAGTGGCTGTATGCTATGAAGTCCCAATGCCGACGTCTTTCTCAGCATCCCACCCTCCCTTCCTAACCTTCGCTGGCTCCCACTGGATGTCTCACAATGTGGACACTTTTGCACCCAGTCATGCTAATTGCTCTGAAAAGAAATAAAGCGGGAGGAGTGTGCAGGGAGTGACGCAGGCCATTTGTAAGAAAGATCTGTGATCTCCGGTTTGTTTAACAAACCTACTGGGTCAGAGCCTGAAGGAAATGGGGGGGAGCCGTGCGGGTATCCGGGAAGAGCATGCTAGTCAGGAGAGCTGCACATGCAAAGGCCCGGAGGTCAGGTTGGGTCTTATGGGTTGGAGGCAGGTGTGTCTGGAGTGCAGTGAGAGGCGCAAAGCTGGGAGCAGGGTGGGAGTAGGGAGCATCGTGTGGGATGGTGAGGCATTTGGCTTTCACCTGGAGTGTCACGGAAAGCGGCTGGAAGGCCCTGGGTAGGTCCAGGAAACCGCAGAGGAGGCCAGATGGCTTAGGCGCAGCCACTCCCGGGCCAACTATACCTTGGTCGTAACTGTGCTGACTGCAGATCCTAGCTGTAGAGCAGAACCCAGGTGACAGCAAACATGAGGGCCAGGTGACGGTCCCGAGGCCACCAGTCCATCTGTCTGCAGCCAGGCCTCTGCCTATAGATCCTGCAGCCTGTGCATCCTGCCCAGAATGCTGGGATGCCGGGATCAGTTAGTTTCTGCTGCGGAATAACCACCCCGAAATGTAGCGGCTTGCACCAACTGTTGACTTAGCTGGGCAGCTAGCTGCTCGGGCAGGTCTTCCGGGCTCCCTCAAGCATGTGTGGTCAATGGCAGGGGTCGGCTGATTGCCGGCTGGCTGTTGGCCGGGGAGACTAGGGGCGGTGGTGAGTAGGCTACACGTGTCCCATTCTTCCAGGAGGCCGTCTGGGCTTCTGCACATGGTGGTGCCAGGGTCCCGAGAGGGTGGGCACGCAAGGCCACGAGGCTCTTTGTGGCCTACGCCTGAAAATGGCACGGCATCATTTCCACCACATTCTGTCGGCCAGAGCAAGTCACGGAGCCAGCGCAGATTCAAAGTGGGGGGATCTAGACCCCACCCCTGATGGGAAGAGCTGCCCCATCATAGTGCAAAGGGTACGGAGACAGGGGGGTGGAGGAACAGAGCTGTTTAGGGGTCAACCGCAGTGTCCCGTGTTCTGGAGAGAGGAGCAAGGCAGGAGCCAGGGCCCCAGAACAGTCAGCCATGGCTGTGTCTCTGTCGCCCTGAAGAAACCAGACCCCCAACAATCCAGGACTAGGCAGAGGAAGCTCAGACCATTTGTTCCTTTGTCACCAAATGCCACCTAGCCAGTAGCGATAGACTCAACAGTCCCCATGGAGGTGTCTTTCTCTAGGGTGCTTACACCCAAGGACTGCGGAGATCATATGAAACATCGCACACCTTTGGCACCACCTCTTCCAGGAAGCCCTCCAGGCTTCTTCTGGGCTCTCCCAGGCTCACCGCCCTCCCCCCGTCACAGAAGACAGGGTATTTGTGTCCCTCATTGGTACACGTGTGTGTCAGCCTCCTGAGTCAGAAAGGCCAAGGCCTGAGGACGGGGCTGTGTCTCACTCACCCCAAATCCCTACTCCTAGCTGGGAGTGTGCACTGAGGATGAGGCTGGCAAGGTATGGGTATACTGGGGACCTGCATTCAGTGCTGACTCACAGTTGATGTCTGCAAGGGAAGGGGAAGGTCACTGTACCTGGTAGCAGGCCCCAGATGAACTCGGCCTGGAGCCGGGACGGGGGGTGCTGGGAACGCATGCTGGATGCAGGTGGCAGCCAGAGCTCAGCGGAGCAAGGGCAAAGACCACAGTCCTCTTGCAGACAGAAATGGGTCTCAAGCTCTGGGCGCCAGCACCAAGGCAGGAAGGCAGCCCACAGGAGAGCGTGCAGAGAAGCCACTCCGGGTGTTCAAGGCCAGCACTGGGCAGATGGAAAGGCAGGCAGGGCCTGCCAACCCTGAGGAAAAAAGAAACATCAGCCACGTTTGGCTATAGTCAGCTTTCGTTTACTGGAGTTTCCCTTGCCTGAGATCCACTGTACCCAAAATCAATATTATTAGCATTAAAAAAGAGAAGCCAACTAGGATGTAGCAACCCCGAATGCACTGTGGTTTCGGTGCCATCCCAGCGCAGGAGAAAAACCTTCATCACCTTCTCATGCATACCAGAGACAAGGGAGGGAAGAATGGCGGCGGGGGGGGGGTGCTGTCTTCACGAGGCCTCCAGGAGTGCCTCCCTGGGGCTCATAGTGAGTTAAGCCAGCCAGGCCTGCGAGTGTGCCAGCTCGTCCTGCCCACCTGGCGTCAGCACCATTGCCCCGGGCTGGGCCGGGCCGTCTCCCTTGGGGAGAGAGCTTGAAGCTTTTGCAGTTTGTAGTGGTCTGTTGTATTTAGAAACCCGAGCATCCCAGGGTCATAAATTACCTTGAACTAGTTTGCTAACCCTTGTGACTCGGTACAGCGCCTTCTCAGAAGCGGCCAGTTATGTCACGGACTGAGTGAGGCGTGGCCCAGTCCCCGCAGTGAGGCAGCGTGTGCCAGGCCTGGCGTGGATGGTAGCCACCCAGGACCACGGGGACGATGCAGGGAGGTGCCGCAGGTCTGTGCACGGCATTTCTGTGGGAAATGCACTCCAGAAGGGAGAAGGGTCTGTGAGTCCATGAAGTGGGATTCTCACTCCCGGCACGTGGTCGTGAGAGCTGTACCACATGGAAGAGGCAGAGGGCACCGTGTAGTTCAGCATTCCTGTTACGTCCCTGCTGGAGGATCAGCTCCTGCTTGCACCTTCCCAGGGATGGGGGCTCATCGCTGCCTGAGACATTGCACACGGACAGGAAGTTAGCTTCCCGCAAATTCCAGCTCCATCATCTGGGTACATGTTCTGAATCGGTGCTTGCAACAGCCTGGACAGAGTGGGAGGCCGTTGCAAGGCTGCTGGCCAGCTAGGACGGCTCTCCCAGCCTTTCCTCCATTGCCACAGCCCTCTGGGCACAACAGGTGCTAAAGGGCCCATCTGGTTAGACATTCCGAGTGTTACCCCTGCACTGCAAGTTCATTGGCCACGGCAATGTTGACATCAAGAGAAACACGTGTCATTTTCTCATCTCTAGAAAGAGCTCCAACGCCCTTCCTGTTTTGTATTCGAAAGCAGAGGGGTGACCCACACTTTCTGGGGTCATGGGGAGGAGATTCAGGTGTGAAGGGAGCATCTGCTTGTAATGTGGGATCCAGTTCCAGGATCCCCTGGCGTTCCTTGAAATTTGCTGGAGAAACACAACCCATTTGATGTGCAAAACCAGGCTTCCAACAGAATGGGACAGCTGAAACAGCCCAAAAATGGACAAACCGCATGAAACAGGTTTTGAAGGCTGCAGCCTTTCAGGCAGTCTGAGCCTCCACGAGCAGCAGGGAACGGGTTTTGCCAGGAGACGCCTGTTTGCGATGGCGCGCGCGCTACTTTCCCCCCGCCGAGACAGGTGCAAACTCAGATGTATTCATTTTCCACAAACGAAACAAGTCGGTTTTGACCATGTTGCAGACCTAGGACTTGGCACCCTTGTTCCCGGGGGGTATGTGTCTGGTTTTCACTCCATTCCGAAGGAGCCTGTGGAGGCTCCCAACTTTGAACCTTCTAAATTTTTTTTTTCAACGTTTTTATTTATTTTTGGAACAGAGAGAGACAGAGCATGAACGGAGGAGGGGCAGAGAGAGAGGGAGACACAGAATCGGGAAACAGGCTCCAGGCTCTGAGCCATCAGCCCAGAGCCTGACGCGGGGCTCGAACTCACGGACCGCGAGATCGTGACCTGGCTGAAGTCGGACGCTTAACCGACTGCGCCACCCAGGCGCCCCTCCCAACTTTGAACCTTCTAATGATAATGATTTACTGGTTTCAGGGGGTTCGGGGTGGGGGTGGCGGGGGGAGGTGGGACAAGAAGAGTGATGCAGAGTTTGGAGTCTGAAGGAATGATTAGCTGCGTGGAGGGCCCGGGGCCAGTGCTGATGCTGTAGTTAAGGCACAAGGACTTTCCGCAGCACCAAAGCATCACCTTTTGCTTCTCATCAACCCCTTGAAACGAGCTCAGTCATGTTCACTGATAGGAATCAGTACCACGTAATGAGTGTCCGCCGTGGGTCAGGGCCTCACCGCACCTGTACAACCAACCCCACCCGTTCAAGAGGGTTATGGTGCGCCCCAGTGTTTGAGCTCTGGGAGACTGGGGTAGAGAAATGCTGAACAGCTTCCCTAGACAACACGGCTTTCAAATGCAGATCTGAGACTTCCCACCCAAAGCCTTTCCAGGTCCTGTCCTTGGTGCCTGTGGAAAGTACAGATTTCCAGGCCCTGTCCTTGACATGTCTGACTCGGTAGGGTCGGGGGGCGGGGCCCGAGACTCTGAATTTTGCCCCCTTCCCGCGTGATTCCAGCAGGCAGCCTGGACACCCAGCCTCTGTCCAAGCAGGCCAGCGTCCAGTATTCGGCTGTGCCCAGCTCACCAGTGTGAGCTCAGAAACACCGAACCAAGCAGTTCCCCTGGATCCCCCCACCCCCCACCCCTGGCACAAGAATCCTAAAACCCTGACTGGCATTTTCCAGAGGTCCCAGCAAGCTTCTCGGGACCCTGAGCAGCCAGCCAGTGAAACCTGAGGACTGCTTGTTTGGGGAGTGTGGGGGCTGCTTCTGGAGAAGGTGGGCTTGGTTACAAGTGTTGTCTTCATTGGAACGACGACGTGGAAGGGAAAGCAATGAGTCCAAATTAATCCGTTTTCCTGTGAACGTCTCCCACCACCCCGTGCCAAGGCGAGGCAGCCTTTGTAATTAACTGACTGGGCCTTTTCTCCCCCCAAACCCAAAATGGGAGCGTGTGATTTATTTTGTGTGCGAGGTGGTATGAGAATTGCCAAAGTTGGCAGATGAGGCTGGGATGTTGGTGGAGCTGGGTAAACAGGGCTGAGCTGTCTGTCACCTCCAGGTCGGAATGGGGAGCTGGCTCCAAAGCAGGGACAGGGGCCGGGGCCACGGAGGTGCTGTGCGTGCCGAGGGCTGAGCAGGTGGCCTTGGGAGGAGAGCAGAAACTTCTTAGCACTGTGGATGGGAGTAGAGGCACTACAGTTCTGAAATCAAACCCTTCTCCTCGTCCTACCCTGTGTCACCACGGACCAGACACTGAACTCTCCAAGCGTCAGAGTCCACGTGGGTTCAGCGGTCTTTACTGAGTGCCTGCCGTATGTCGTGGACCCGAGTTCATCTGCCTGATGCGCATAAAGACCATCACTGAGACACGGGGTATAAAGCAAAGCAAGTGTTTATCCCAGAGGCAGGAGGGCGAGCCTCACATCCACCTCCCTAGAGGAGGAGAGTCAGGGGTACTTAGTGGCGAAGGAAAAAGGTCAGGGTACAGAGTTGCGGCTGCTAGCCCTTTGGTTACCCTTTTCAGTCCCCAGGGTCTTTTGACCCGTCCTCATTCTTGTGGGTATTGGGACCACCACCCGGCCGCGGCCGTTACTTCCTGCTGAGGTGGGGTGGAGACTGGGGTTAGACAAGGGGAAACTTTGGGGTGGAAAGGAATGTCCTGCATTACCGGGATTTTTGTACTTTGGTCAATAGTTCCTGTACCATGTTGTGTCTAGGGCTTTAGGGGTACTAGAGAACAACAGGCAGCATGTTGTCCTCGTGGCTTGATTCCCTTGGACCAGTTCCCCCGCGTCGGAGGTTCAGGTCCGGCAGAGGCTCACTGGTCTGAGCCGGGTCCCTTTCGACCTCCTCCCTGCTGACAGGTGTAGGGAACCTGTGGATTCTTGTCATTCAAGTGTGAATCCACGGCTCAATTCCCTGTAGTCTCCGGGGAGTGGGGGGTCAACGGCACCTCACAGGGTCTGACCTGTCCAGTGAGGCTGGAGCTGGTCCTCTGGGCTCCCGCTCTTCAGGTCTTTAGTGACATCTTTAGTGACACCTTTGGATGTCACCAAGGGATTCAGGCAGCGTGAAGACACATCTGTGAGGTACATCCGCCTGCCGGAAGCAAACGCAGGCCCTGGATGTATCCAAATCGCTGGTGGGAGCCCCGCCAGCACCTCCTAGGTCACGAAAGAACATAGAAAGTCTTGCATATGACATTCCACAGGGGCTTAAACCAAGCCCTCTTCTAGGGACCACTCTTTCCCAAAGCAGGGCAGATGGCACGGGTTGTTCCCAAGTGAAGTGGGTTTCTTGGCAGAGCTTTGCCAAAGTTCATTTTTTTCCCTTTTTCCACTCTCTCGGTGTCTCCAGGAAGCGTGTGATTTCCACTGAATGCCCAAGGCCTTGGACGCTGTGGTTGTCACTCCATTGTCACTCTGAATTATTAGCGGCAGTCCAAACCTAGAAATGATCTCGCTTCAAAGCATTTTGACCACTCCCGAGGCCTTCTCTGAACAGCAGGGAGGAACCTCAACCCCGTTGATAAAGGTGTCTGCAGATACAAGCAAACCCCGAGAATTTCCCATTGTTCTTTGCATTCTGGGAAAGGCTGCGTGCCGGTCTTCCCCAGGTTTGGGGCGTCTCAGTTGTATACCCTTGAGAACTTGTGGGCACCCAGTCTTAGGGTTGTTTTTAGCACAAGCGTTGCCTTTTGTAGCATTTCGCTGAAATCGGAGCCCGCAGTATACTTCTGGATCCACTGGAGAGGGGCATCTTTCCCATAACGGGTGCTTCGAGGAATGTGGCTAATTATTTCTTTCATCAGATGCTCTAGGGTAAGGATTCCTTCTATTTCCAGCCGGTGTCAAGGCCAGCACGGTGTCCAAACCCCCACTCCTTACTTAACTCCTCTTTGGTCCTCCAAGGGACGTTGGGGTTGATATGTAGTTAAGTCTATCTTTGGCACGAGAGCTCTTCCAGAGGGTCTTGGAGTCTTTGACGGGCTGCCAGCATGGTTCCCTTGGGCAGTCGGTCCACTTTGTGGCGTCTTCCGCAGCGGACGGTAGCTGATGGGTCACCACTGCACCCAGCTCTTGCTTGTCTTTGACCCGTGACACTGTCCCCATCCGTGAACACGTCCACGTCTGGATGCTCCGATGGCAGCTTGTCCAGTCGGGATGGCTGCGATCAGCTTGTTCAGCTCTCCGTGTGTCTCTGGCGATCTTTCTGAGTGGCCCTTAGATCACCGGGCCACTTTTCTCTCACGTGTACCTCGGCTGGCCTGGCTTCGGTTTGCGGGGCTTCAGGGAAAAGCAGTGTTCGTTCTCAGGGCTTCCAGTCCACACGGTGGGAGAAAACTGGAAACCTTAGTTTGGAGAGTCAGGGTCAGATATTCAAGGAAACCAGAAGAAGTCAGGACCCAGCCCAGGTGTATAGACAACCAACGAAGCCTCCCAGACGGCTCATCGGAACCATGATCTTACATTTTCACAGGTGTGTTACTGGAACAATCTCTCTCTCTGAAACCACCCTCATCTCCACCAAAGAGAGCCAGATTAGGACACGTTTGTTTGTGAAATTGTCCAGTTGAAGCTGGGCCTGTTTACACAAGCGCCATCACAACGGTGATTGGTCATATAGGTGTTGGGTTTTTTCAATCTGCTTCGCTGGAACTTTTCGTAAGGAATGTCAGATTGAACTTTTAACAGCCTTGTCAGGCTAAAGAAGCCAAGCCAAATACTGGCCATCAGCCTTTGCCTGCCATACCTATAGGTGTGGGTGGCTCCCTCTCTTCTCGAGATCCCCCAAATACCCTGAGGTTCCTGCACCTGCCAGGAAGTGACGACCTTCCTTATTCACCTGGTAGGGCTGCTGGAAACTTTGTAAGCAAGGTACGAGGCCAGTTTTCCAAGGGGCTTCATTGGCTCGGCAAAGTCAACCTTAATTAGCTCCTTAAAGCTCTCTGATTGTAGCTGAGTCTAGGCATATCTCCCTCAACTATGACATTCCAGTCAAAGCCTTGGCAACATGACCAATGTTTCCAGTGGCGTCCTGTTGCAAGGAGAACGGATTCGTATCGAACTTCTGCAAATAAATACACTGCCGTGAAAGTAGGAGAATACTCCCTGAGAGTTTTGAATTCTGGTGGTACCAGGTAGGGAGAAAGGGATAAATGTTTCCTATCTGTGTATGAAGAAATTATTTACCAAACGTCTGCCAAATGTCATAGGCAGACTTAAATTTAGAAGAGCAAACATTAGAGGACCAGCAATGTTTACACAAGGGTCTGTTTGAAAGCAGTTTCCCCATTAGTTCTGGGACTTCTTACTAAGCTTAGCTTTATGATCCTGAAGGGATCAGAGAGCTGTATTTGTCAATGCAGTGCAGCTGGCAAGGAGATTCTGTGACACACGCTACTTCAGTGGTTAGTAGTACAAGCGATGACGCTATACCAGGACATATCAAACCCTTAGGAATCTTATAAAATCTCTAGGACACTTAGAGCAATCACCCATACAACAAAGCCTAAGAAGGTTCCTCATCGCTTATTTGATGATGCCTCCCATGTCATTTGACACACCAGGGAATAAGCCTAATTCGTCAAAAAGACTTCCATTCACAAGCTGGGTTTTTGGAAGTTGGTGAAATACCAGAAGGTTTCAAAACACGTGCCTAAATAGGATTACAGATCACTACAAAACAGGATACTTATTTAGCCGGGATGGCAAGAAGAGATTCTCAAGGTAAATGCAGACAGCAAGGTAAATGGAGCTGTGAGCAAACCTTAGCTCTCTTAACACTGAGCAGATTCAACTTTCTTAAGGAAGCAAAGACCTAACAGAGACAAGACATAGAAACTTTGTTTTTCTAGGCAGCTTAAAGATAAAGAAAAACCTCTGTTGATAATTTAGACCCATCATCTAAGAAGCCTCTGTCACATGAACAGCGAGAAAACCCAAATTCCAGTCTTACACCGTTGTACTTTGGATATTAAAACTCATTCGTTGCAACAAGATGAATTTTTTAAAAGATATGCAGTCCCTTCTTTCTTCCTCCGTGTCACATCCCACGTTGATACATACTTATTTGGACAAGGACATCCAGGGCACTGCATGGGTCTGAGTTCTTGTGGCGGGTGTTGGGATGTGCTGACCAGAATGTCCGGCAGGAACCCAGGTCTCCCAGCCATAGCAATGCTGCCTACAGCCTTCGACGCTCAGACATCATCAGGGATCGCCGTGACTGTAGGCAGCGGCCTTGCCAAGGGCATTGCCCGCTGCCCAGGTGGTCACATCCAAAGACGCTTACGAAGAGCCAGCCCCTTCCACCTAAGTTTGGATGCTTCCGAAGGGCAGTCCAACTTTCGGGACGGCTCAGAGAGTCGGCTAAGGCTTCCGTTGAAGTGTCACTGCTCAACTTCTGCCTGACATCGTTCTCTGCCTCCCCCTTCTCTTCCCCGGGGGTCGATCGCTGCCCTCATAAACTTGTTTCTTACATGCGATACTCCAGAATCTCGGCCCCGACCATGCATAGCATTTCTTTCGAAAGATTCCCTTCTCGCAAACCTTCTGCAATTTTCCCTTTCGCATTCCTTCAGATTTTGTCCTACGTTTTCCCCTCTTTGTTTTTTTTTTAATTTTGTTTGAGAGAGAGAGAGAGCACAAGCGGGGGAGGGGGGGAGAGAGAGACACAGAGAGACACACAGAGAGAGAATCTCAAGCAGGCTCCACTTGGAGCCTGACACGGGGCTCAATCCCACAACTCTGGGATTATGACTTGCGCAGAGGTCAGGAGCGGGATGCTCAACAGACTGAGCCACCCAGGTACCCCAAGTTTTCCCTCTTTGAATAACCAGTCTCACTTTCACTAAATACAGAATTTTTTCCCTTATTTGGTCAAGTAGCCTTAATTACATTTGTTAAAATTATTTACATCTGTCTGTCTGTCCTTCGCTTGCCCGTAAAGCTTCAGAAGCCATTGGACAGGGCTCTAACGTCTTTCTCTTTTCCATCACATTTTGTGACAGTCACAACGCCAACAGCTGGTTTGACTTACAGTAAACACAAGCAGAGTGAAACTATCACATTTAATGTTGGCAATTCTAAAGACTTATGTCCATTTTAACTAAACAAACAACGTTACATTAGCTTTCGTACCAAATATTTTCCAAGATCACTTGAACTTGAAAGACACCTGGGGTTAGTTTCTATCTTTCTGAGTTTTAGAACGCCCAGTTCTTTTTTTTTCTTTTAATTTTTTTAAGTTTATTTACTTTTGAGAGAGAGAGACAGACAGACAGAGACAGAGCGTGAATGGGGGAGGATTAGAGAGAGAGGGAGACACAGAATCTCAAGCAGGCTCCAGTCTCTGAGCCCTCAGCACAGAGCCCTACGTGGGGCTCGAACCCACAGACCACAAGATCATGACCTGGGCTGAAGTCAGACGCTTAACCGAGCGAGCCACCCAGGCGCCCCTAGAACACCCAGTTCTTACAAGCACTTGCCTTCAAACCAGCTAAGTAGAGCACTTTTACAAATTAATTTTCACAACCACCACCCGGAGGTAGAGAAACTATCTCACATTTACAACATACATAGACACACGTACCATTCCACAAACAGGGTGCAAGCAAAACCTTAAAGGCCCAGTTTCCTAATATCTCCCTTTTACAAAACACAGCTAAGTGCGAGATGGTCTTACCATTTATGGATCCCTTCATCGGTCGTCTTTCTCAGGAGTCTGATGAATGTTGTGGTGGAGCAGAGTTGCCAAAACAAACGATGGCCTCGTTTGGGAGACTCCAGCCCATAGGGCTGGATGTGCAGATAGATTGTCCTTTCCCAGTGTCCAACGAGGGCATGGCTTGTTGTATTCAAAGATGCCCAAAGCAGTCAAAGCAGCTGACAGACCAATTGAAGCCCAGGTTACCTCCGTGAATTCTCCCCTCCCCACCCCACCCCCTGCCCCGCTTCAGCTGTGTCCAGTCTGCGGTGTGGCCCATCCGTTGTGGACGGAGGCTCTCAGAAGAGGTCCATAGATGTTCAGCCTGATTCTGGAGACACTGCTGGTCCTCTCTTTCCACAGACAAGAGAAAGGTCTCTTTTGTCGCTGAGAAAATAACTCATCTGGCTGGATATTTTAGAAAACTCCTCTGGTGACTGTCTGGAAGGTGGCCCAGAGATATTTAGGGTGCATCAAAGCAATGGCGGCCTGATAGAATTAGTTAGGAAGTGTTCTTTCTCCTGAATTTTTTGGAAGAGTTTGAGAAGATTGGTGTCAATTCTTCCAATGTTTGGTAGAATTCACCAGTGAGGCTGTCAGATCCGGGGCTTTTTTTGGTCAAGTGATCTTCGATTACAGCCTCAGGCTCCTCCCTAGTTATGTACGAATCTCTTCCGATTTTCTCTTTCTTTGTGATTTAGTCTTGGTAGGTTTTCTAGGTCTAGAAATTGGTCCATTGTATCTGGATTCTCCAATTAGCTGGAATACACTTGTTGATAGCACTCTAACCCTTCCTACGTCTGTAAGGAGTCAGTGGCAATGCAGTCATTGAGTCTTCTCTGCCTCCACCGGCAATCCGGCTAGCAGTTTGGTGTTTTCAAAGGACCAGCTCTTGGGTCCATTGATTATCTCTTTCGTTTTTCTAGCCTCTGTTTCATTTATCTCCGCTCTAATCTTTATTATGTCCTTCCCTTTGCTACCTTTGGCTTTTTCTAGTTTCTTAAGTTGCACGTCTATGGTGTTGATTTAAGATCTGTCTTGATGTTTACTGTGAGCGTTTACAGCTATAAATTTCCCCCTCGCCACTGCTTTGTTGTTTTCCAGGAGTTTTGACGCGTCGTGTTTCATTTCCCTTCACCTCTACGTATGTTCGCATTCCACTGTGATTTCTTCTTCGACACATTGGTTCTTTGAGAGTGTGTTTTCAGTTTTCACAGCTTTTTAAATTTTCCACTCTTCCTTCTGTTACCCATTTCTGACTTCATCTTCTTGTGGTTGGAAAAGATACTTTGTATGATATCTATCTTGTGAAATCTACTGAGACTTAACTCGTGACCTAATGCAAAGACTGTCTCAGAGAAGGTCCCGCGTGCCGTTATTGTTGGGTGGGGTCCCGTGCCCGTCTGTTAGATCTGGCTGGGCTATGGTGTTCTTCAAATCCTCTGTGTCCTTACTTACCTTCTGTCTGGTTGTCCTGTCCGTTATTGACAGTGGGATATGGAAGGCTCCAACGATTATTATAGAACTATTTTTCCCTTCAGTTCTGTCGATAATGGCCTCTCATTATGTGTGTAAATGTTTATCATCTTTTCTTCTTGCTGTACTGAACCTCTTAATTCATATAAAATGTCCTTCTTTGTCTCTTGTAACATTTTCCGATTTAACGTCTGTTCTGTCTGGTATTATTACAGCCACTCCACCCTTTCTTTTGGCTGCATTTGCATGGATTATCTTTTTCCTTCCTTTCACGTTCACCTTTTTTGTGTCTTTGGATCTGAGTCCCTTGTAGGTAACAGAGAGTTGGATCCTATGTTTTTATCCATTTCACTAATCTGTTTAATCTGCTTACATTTAAAGTCATTACTGATAAGGAAGGAATTCCTTCTGTGGTTTGCTCTTTGTTTTCTATATGCCTTAATTGCTTTCTGTCTCAAATTTTCTGCATGACTATCTTCTTTTGCATTTAGTTGATTTTTTTTTTGTAGTGAAACATTTTAATTCCCTTCTCATTTCCTTTTGTGTATGTTCTGTGGCGTGTGTGTGTGTGTGTGTGTGTGGTTGTGTGTGGTTACCATGGGATTGCTTTTAACATCCTAAAGTTACAACATTGTAGTGTCAATTTATACCAGCTTAACCTCAATAACACATGAAAACTCAGCTACTTTACAGCCCTGACCCCACCTTCTGTCAGTTGTTAATGTCACAAAATCACATCTTTATGCATCTTGTGTCCAAAAGCATAGATGAATAATTAGGTTTTTAAATATATCAGTCTCTTAACATAGAGAACAAAAAGTAGAGCTACAGACCAAAGTCATAACAGTACTAGCGTTCATAATTGTCTGTCTGTTTACCTTTACCGGAGATTATCTCTTCAGAAGGCTTCGAGTTACTTGTTCAGTGCCCTTTCATTTCAACCTGAAGGACCCCCTTCACTGCAGGGCCGGTCTAGTCATCAGGGCAAGGCTTTCAGCTTTGGTTGATCTGGGAATGTCTTCATTTCTTCCTCATTTTTGAAGGACAGTTTTCCCAAATGTAGGATTCTTGGTTGACAGCTTTTTTCCTTCAATGCTTTAAACACATCAACCCATGCCTTCTAGCCTCCAAGGTTTCTGATGAGAAATCTCCTCACAACCTTATCAGTGAAAATATGATGAGAAGCAATCTTCCTCTGAGCTTTATAGATGTTAATAATGAGCCTTATCGTGTTGTACACAACACAACATTTCCTTATATGTTGTAGCACCATTTTGAGACCAGGAACTGGGTATTTTACGTGTAGACATTACGAGGTCTATACAAGCCAAAATTACAGTTTTCTAAACTTGAAGTGAAAAGGCCACTGAACCATCTTATAGATTTTGATTTCTAACAAAGTAAATATCAATCTTGAAAAGCCCACACAAACAAACAAAAAGCCCATTGGGGGTCTTTTTTTTTTTATTGAGTAAAGGGGTTTTGGGAATAAAAAGTGAGGAAACCACTGGGGTCTCAGACATCCCCAGCCATGATTGCATAATTGGCCCATTTCTTGCTGTGCCCTCACATGTGCCTTCACATTGTGAAGTCATGGCAAGACCTGTCTATATAAGACCCTGGCTCGGCTGGGTGTTTGGTCTTTACAGCCCAGGAAGCTTTGGTGACCTGTCGGCCTTTGACCCTAGCTAGTTGGATTTTGACTTCTCTTTTTTTCATTTTGTTTATTTTTTTATTTTCATTTTTCTTTTTTCTCTACTCCTTTTCTCTCCCAATTTTTTTTGCCTGTTTGTTTTTACTTTTTCCTTTTTTTCTCCTTTTTTAGTTTTTCTTTTTCTCAATTTTTCTTCATTTCCTCCCTTCATTTTCTTTTGTGTGTGTGTGTGTGTGTGTGTGTGTGAGTGTGTGTGTGCGCGTGTGTGTTTTTCATTTGTTTTTTTGTGTTAGCGTTTTAGTACAGTTAGTATAGTTCATATTGTTAGTATAGTTCATAAGCATAGTATTGTTAGTATTGGCAAATTTTGTAGGTTGGTATTGTTGGTTAGCATAGTCCGTGTAATTAGAATTATTTAGCGTTAGTATAGTTAGTAGGTCACCATCCTTCAGGGGCGTAAGGCCATTACCGCTGGTGAGGAGGACGTCTGATCCCCGAGACCACCAGTGAGGGCAGCGTCCCCACGATGAAGCTGACCCAGTACATCCTAACCGGGAAGCAGTCTGATGTGAAGTTCATCAGGAAAACCCAGGAGGACCCCGCTGGCCTCCAGGGACTTTGTCGTGAAGCCCAGAATATGAAGACCTCAAGTCACCCAAGTATTGTCAAGTCACTCAAGGTGATCAACAGGAAGAAATCGTTAGTCCTCCTTTCAAAATATGTAAGCAGAGACAAGCTGTGTGACGATTTTACGCACCATGGCCAAGTGACGGAGGAGGTTCCAGACAAATTCTGCCAGCTGTTATCGGTTGTGGAGTACTGCCACCAACAAGGTATGATCGGCGGGGATCAGAAGCTGGAGACACTGCTTTTTGACAAGAAGCTGAAGGTAAAACACACGGGGGTTGGACTGAGCATCCGGTTTGCTGGCTACAAACTCCACACTTTCTGGGACAGCCCCCCTTATTCTGCCCCGCGACTCTTCCTGCAGCAAAGGGAGCACACCCCTTCCGCAAACGCTTGGAGCCTGGGGGTGGTTTGGTACTGCTTGGCCACCGGGTTTGAGCCGTTTGAGGGGGAAGTCTTCTGGGAAGCGGAACGAAATATGGAAAACAGGGAACACAGTGCTTGGATTTTCATGTCCCTGGGGAGTGAAAACCTGTGGTACACGTTGACAACCATCCAGCCCAAGATCAGCACACCAACCACAGTCCGCTGCTGGAGCTCCATCGCAACCTGTTCCAGCACAGGCCTGTCCTCAGAGCAGAGTAGTCTGACCTCCGAAGGGACCAGCATAGGGACCACGATCAGCGGGCCCAGATGCAACTCACCAGCCACAAACTCCGACACCAGCAGTGAACACAGGCAGCCAGGGAGGATGTCCCTAGAGCCAAAAAATCGGGTTCTCAAAACTCTTGGTAAATTCAAAAAATTATTCAAAAAACACAATAAAATAGAACCCCAAAAAACTGCAAATAAATGAGAGCCATAAGAGAGCCACGTGTCCGTGCCTTTATTTTATTTTGTTTTTTAACTTTAAAGGGACTTAAATGTTTGTTTTGAAACAGAAGGGACAGTGCGAGTGGGGGAGGGACAGAGAGAGAATCCCAAGTCTACTCTGTGCTATCAGCTCGGAGCCCGACGCGGGGCTCCAGCTCACAAAACAGATGGTGGGGACCAAGAGTGGGACGCTTGAGCCACTGAGGCCCACCCAGGAGCCCCGTCCCTGCGTTTTAAGTGCAGGGAACGATGCTGAGCTCCAGGAAGCCCGGGGACATGGCACAGGAGATTGGCCAGGGCGACGGGTGGGACCAGATCCAGAACAGCTTCACAGGCTGGAGGAGTGTCGGTGGGATAGTGACCTGCTGGATTTGGAGTTGTAGGAAGCACAAGGTGGAGGTGGTGAAGTTTTGGAGTGATGGGGGGTTCGTGGGTCTGGAGCCGATGGCCAAGGAAGAATTCGTGAAGAAGTCTTTGGTGCAAAAAGGTGATTTTATTAAAGCACGGGGACAGGTCCATGGGCAGGGAGAGCTGCACTGGTGTCGTGACGGTTAGCTCATTATATACCCTCAGGTTGGGAGGGGGTTAGGGAGACAGCCAGAATTCCTTGGAGACTTACTCTAGGACTCAAGGTTCCAGGACCTTGAGGGGCTAGCTGTGGCCAGGAAAATGCCGTTTCTTGCCGTTTAATGAAACCTCAGCCATGAGACCCTTTAGATGGATCTGGGCAGGCCATAAGCGTGGAGGATGATTGCCAGCATATATGTTGCGGGGGTTGAGATGAAGTAGATTTGTCATTATTTGTCATAGTGGCGTGTGGGCAGCGGGAGACCCGGGGGTGGGTCACAATGGCGTGTGGGCAGCGGGAGCCCGGGGGGTGGGTCACAATGGCGTGTGGGCAGTGGGAGCCCCGGGTCCCCTTCCAGGGACTGCCCACCTGGTGGGGAAGGAATGAGCTGGGTGGAAACACTCTGGATATCACCCTCTCTTTCCTGTGCACCCACTGGGGACCAGACCTCAGCCGGTGGATGTCCCAGCTCTCCCTACCCCACCCTCCCCCCTGCGGTCCCCCTCCTCCCTTCTGCCCTGGCTCCGGACTCACCTGCTCTCACTGGCCACAGGTGCAGGGTCCATCATGGCCCCCTTCCCTTCATGTCTCACTTTGGCCACCTCCAGAAGCTGACTTGGATGACCACGCATAGCAGGCTCTTTTTGCCCAGATGTTGGGTCAACAGTAATCCACTTATCTCACTGGAAAGTCTCAAGACACCACATAAAACCAAATCATGGCTCTGTGCCCTCTGTATACATGACAGAGAACCCCAATATAACAGACTGGTGAGCAAGGAGGTGGGGGGAGATCAGAGGGTCCCTAGTAATGGCCCCCGAGTTGGAACTACTGAGAGGCTTGTCACCTCTGGGTCCCCCAGGAGATTCATTCCTCTCTCCCCTTCATCCCCGACCAGAAACACTCCAGATTTGTGCCAGCAGACTGGTTGACTGTACTGTGTTTTAAAGGACAAGGAGTGCATAATTCACTCATTTATTCACTCAACAAACACGTTTACATGATGGTATATATGGTGGAGGTTCCAAGGGCCACAGGACCCAGTTCCTGCCCTTCAGAGCCGAGGCCACCGGGAATAGGTAAGGGAGCGTGGAGTGCAGTTCCAGAGTCAGGTTCAGATCGCAGCTCTACCGCTGACTCGCCGTGTGACCTTGGGGAAGTCACTGAACCTCTCGGGGCCTCAGTCTTCCCACCTATCAAATGCATACACTAGTTTTGCCCGCCTCGAGGACAGCTGTGAAATTGAAATAAGGTCATTTAGAGAAGCTGTGGGAACACTGCCCAGGGCAAAGTGCGGCAAGTATTTACTGCTCATTTAGCGGCCATTACTGAGCACCTACTATGTGCCAGGCACCAGGGATGCAGCAGTGATGGAGACACTGATGGGGTGCTAGGCCCCGGAGGGGTAGACAGGTGAGCAGTGCGGAATACCCAGGAGACCCCAGGTGTGGGAAAGCAGAGGCTCCTGGGGATCACACTCCCTCCACCTTTTCCTGCCCTGAACCTTCAGCTGCTGGCCCCTCCTGCTCACCTGCCAGCCAGACCCCATTGTCCTGCGGCATCTGGGGAGCGCTTTGCCAATTGCCTGCCTCAAAGGTGCACTTGTCCTAGCTCTTGCCAGCTGGGGGACCTCAGGACACTGCCTTGGCCTCTCACCACCTGCTTTCTTTCTGTGAGGGAGGACCCAGCCCCTTCCACGGGGGTTCAGCGAGGAGCAGGGGACAGAGTGGATGGCATCCAGCCAGCAGGGTCAGCTCCTGCGGTGACCGGGAAGCAGCTGGTCAGCTTTAAACACACCTGCAGCTCCCCTGTGGCTCGCGGAGCCTCGTGGTCTGTGGTCTGCAGAGGTGGCCCAGGACGGGTGATCTATCTGTGCCCCAGGTGTGGTGGAGGGGATGAATTAAAAAGGTGGCTGGGAGATGAATTTCTGGAAACACAAATTGGAAACCAGTGGAGGCTACTGATCTGCCTAATGGGAAGCCGATGGTTTCTGAGCATGCAGACAGCTCCGGCTCAGGCGGGTGGCAGGAATCGATGTGGCCCCTTCCCCGAGCTGATCGGCCCCAGGTGCACTGGGAACATGGGTCGGGGAGGGGCCGAGGAGGTGCCATACAGTTCTGTGTCTGAACCTTCCACTTCTTGGCTAATGAGAACACCCAGGGCAGAGGAGACCCCGTGGCTTTCTGTGCCTGTGTGGACCCCAAGGCTCTAAGTTCCTGTCAGGTGGCCTAATGCTGCTGCTACAGAAATTCTCTTTTGAGGTGTTTGTGAATCCCAAGCCCTCCCACCACTGAAAGTCAAGTCTGGAACTCTGAAAAGGAAGCATAGGGAGGGAGGCCACATGGAGGAGAGGAGAGGATCCGATAGAGGTTGCTATGTGTCCATGGAGCCCATCCTTCCTCTGCCTCCCTGTCCCTCCCTTCTTCTTCTCTCACCCACTCCCCTTTCTCTGTTATAGCCGAAATTGGTCACAGCGCCGTGGAAGAAGAAAGATGCCTGATGTGTCAGTAGGGAGGCGAGGGATCCTTTCCCAGTGGGAGGACTTTCTTTTTCTTCCGGTTGAGTCTAGTTTCTCTTCACCCTTTGAACACTTGGAGACATGAATTAATTCCCCTGGTCACTGTGTCACTCATTTGTCGGCTCACTCGGCTGCTCACCCCATCCGTGTCTTCCCATCTTTATTGAGCTCAGCCTTTTTTGTCAAGCAAGAAGGGAGATTTCTTAGGAGAACATAGACAGCCCAAGGACAAGCAGAGAGTAGAGTAGCTGGTCCTCCCCAAAGATGGGAGCCAGCAACTGTTTAAGACATGAGAAGCCAAGCCTGCTGTATCTTTTCGCCATTCTGGGGTCACACATTCACTCACCTCTGCTCCTCTTTGTACATCACTAGACCCTTCCATCTTTTCAATCTCTTGGCTTCTCTCCATTTCCACTGCCATGACCCTAGTGTAAAGTACTTTTCTTTTTTTTTGCCTGGGCAACTGAGGCAGCCTCCTGAATTTTCTCCCGAATCCCACCCTTGCCCACTTCCAATCTGTGTCTCTCACTACAGCCAGAGGGATTTTTAGAAATGAACAGTTTATTCAACAGATTTCACTGATCCTAGGAAAGATGACAAACTCATAAGCACGGTGTGGAACTGGATTACCACTCCCCCACATTCGGTGCCCTGTATCGAAGTGCCCTGCTCGGTTGGAGGATTATACAGCACGGCCCATGTTGTCCTCAGGCATGGCAGAGAGGCTGCTGAACAGTGAAAACAGATGTGAGCACACGCGTTAAGAACCAGTGAGTAATTTACCACTTTTCTTTTCCTTTTTCCACGACAATGGCAATATTCCAGATAGAGACAGACTGCTCCGTCAACCTGAGTGCAGAGGGGAGAGGAGACGAAGGAGAGCCACATGTGCATGTAGTCTGAGACATAAAGAAACTTTATTGTAGGCCACTGAGATTTAGAGAATTGTGTGTTACGCAGCGTAATCCATCCTAACCTAACCGATACGCATAATCCATGAACTCTTGCCCATCGCCCCATTGCTTTGCGGAGGCACCACTGGCCTTTCGGTCCTTACACAAGTTGCTCCCTCCCTCCTTACAACATTTGTCTGTGACTCTCTCTCTCCTAGGAAAGTTCTTCACTCCCACTGTTGGGCAGTTGACAGTTACTCACCAGTGAGGTCTTGGCTTCACTGTGAAGTACTCAGGAAAGGATGGCCTGGTCTCTGTTCAGAATACCTAGAATTTACCTTCTTTGTCATTAGAGCTCTTTCAGTACACTCTAAGTTGGAGGAAAACAGAGCCCAGGGATTTAGATCATGCTTCTTTGAGGCCCTACTCCACCCCCCACCCATGTGCCCGGGCCCATGCTGAGGGGCTGGAGGTAAGGGGGTACATCAGCCCTGCGCCCTGCTCCCACAACCTGCCCCGTGACGGGGGAGATAGGTGTGCAAGCGGCAGCATTTGAACCCATTATGATCGTTCTAGCAGGAAATTAGTGTAAAGAGGCCAGCGAGAAGGCCGGGAAGAGGGGGAGTCAGAGACGGCTTTGAGGAGGATTTGGAGGTGTCCAGGTGGGGGGAGCTTCCTGGGAGAGTGGGCGATGGGGGGATCTGACGGAGGGATTGTAGGGCAAGAAGTGGTGCCCAGAGTTTCCAGGACTTGAAAGAGGATGAACCCAGGAGAAGTTGGAACCAGAAGTAAATATCTGGCGTCTGTGTGTATTCCTGGGAACACAAGTGAGCGTTCCTGTTGGAGTGCCTTTGCAAGCTCATGGTGTTGGCTTCTTGGGGTCGAGGGATGGTGATAACGATGACAGTGGGTTCCAAGCCCTTTCACACCGTGGATATCAGTGGCAGGCTCTGATCCGAGGGTGTGGTGGGCGTGTGTGGGCAGCTGTGTTCCCGGACACAGCAGCGGGAGAGACATCTTTGCCTCCACTCTGCTCATTGGACATGTCTGGATGCCTTAAATTCCTGACTTTGTCTTCTTCTAAGAAAACCCGCCACGGCTCTTTCTAGTGAATCAAGGCTTCCTGTGTACACAGCCCCGTAGTCATTTAAAACGTGTATCAGGTGAACAAAATGAAAGAGAGACGAATCGCCGAAGCATCACGTCCCTGGGTATGATGTCTCTCCGCGTGATCTTGTTGTTAAAAGAATCCGCAGGGACCAGGATGAAACCAGATGCTCCATGATTAGGGGCTGTGGTCACTCAGCAGGCCCCTGCTCTGGGGAAGTGAGGTGTTTCCTGGGGTTTGAGGGCCCTGATGGGACATGACAGAAAAGCTTCTCAGCCTCCCAGAAGGTTGGAGGGTGGGCAGTGATGCTGGAAAAGTCACCCCCCTCTGTGGCCCTGGAGTTTCTCGCTGTTGGAATAGGGAGGGAGGTACCATTCCCCGACTGCCAACCTCACTGGCTGTGCGGCTGAGGCAGTAGGTGGACAGTTCTCGGAGAAGCCCATTGATTCCAAGGAATTGTGGCTGTTTGATGGTATTATCTTCATGCGGGTGTGAGGTGGCCCCTGCTGGGCTCCCCATACTGGAGGGGACAGACACCCACAGAAACTGGACCAGACCCAGCACACAAGCTCTCCTCGGGAAAGCTGACCTCTGTGTGGTGGTTGTCTAGAGGAAGGGACGTCAGCGCTCACTGGGGGGATGGGGGGTGGGAGGTAGATGGAATAGCACAACCAAGGAGGAGTCTTGTGAGCTGGGACCATAAGGGGAGGAAGAGGGGACAGGCGGGGGCAGGGGGGCAGGTAGGGAGGGGAGCAGAGGAGCAAAGGCCTGCAGGCCCAGGCAGGCCTAGGTGGTGGTGAAAGGAATGCCATCGTCCTGCCTCGGAGAGCTGGTTGAGTCTGGCACAACGGGGCCGCTTCCACGGCTCTCTGGGCTAGAGGGTGAAGCTGAGCTCCTGCCTGGCCCTCCGCCCATCTTGCCGTTTTCAGGTCCAGCAGAGCTCACCCGCAGAGCGTAGACATGAGCCTGCCCACCCGACGGATGGGAGCACGGGCTCTGGTCAGATGATGGGGGGGCCAGGGGCCCCCCCGCGGCGGACCGGAGGCCACAGGCGTGGGCAGTGTAGACGCTGAGGCTGCACGCTGCCAGGGTCCGGCTAGGGTCAGTTCCAAAGCCAGTCGGCTCCTCCCTAGGGCCCCTGCCTCTCAGACTAGCTAGTGCCTGCTGGTGAGGCTTCAGAACCTTCCAGGCCACAGCTGGAGGGATCTGGGTCTCTCCAGATCAGCACGTAGGTATCACTTAGTGTGCCCTCTCAGACTGGCATCCCCGGCAGCCTGCAGGGCCCAGCTGCGGAGCCCAACGCTGCGTGTCTGTGCTCCATGTGAAACAGTGCTGCAATGCATGAGTAGTGTCCGCAGCGGGTGAGGAAGGGGAGGCCTGGGTTATGCACGCCAGCCATTTGGCACTCCTGGTACACCCCCTCATTTTGCATATGGAGAAACTGAGGCCCAGAGGGAAGAATGCCCTCGTCCAATTGCCTGTCCTTTCACTTCCCGCTCTGGCCTCTCGACGGAACTCTTGGGACCCCCCGTGACACCACGTGAAAACAGTCAACTATGTGTGTGACAAGGAAATCATACTGGATGTGTCTGGACCCACACCATGTTTGTCTTCTTGTTTTTCCCCTTTGCCTCTGTTCTGTTTTAATACTTCGTGTGTTTCGTGCATTCTGAAGGATGGTGGGACAATGAACATCCGTGGGCCCGCAGCTCAACTCCAGAACTAGAACATTCCCAGTCACTTCCATCTCCTCCTTGCCTGGAGGTCACCCCTCTCTGCAATTTGGTGTTTGTTTGTTTGCCATTCTCTTGCTCACAGGCCGACTGAATAAGCCTAAACATTAGATTGCTTCTTCGTTCTCAAGCTCTAAAAACTTCCTCTCTGTACGTAGATCTCTAAAATTTGCATTTTTGTACTCAACATTTCCCTCTCTCTGAGCTTGAGCTGTGCTGCTGTGTAGCTGGAGTTTGCTGTCACCAGTGTGGAAAGAAATTGTGTGACTGTGCTACAATTTCTTTTTGCATTGCTCTGTCAGGGAGTATCTGGGTCATTTCCTCTCTCCCCCTCCTCTTGCTAACAGTGCTGCGACGAACTCTTCTTGGGTGTGCCTTGTGTGACTCCTGGGAGTGGATTTGCAGGGTGCTAAGGCATGGGACTGGTCAACCTAACAAGAAAAGGCCAAAGCGGTTTTCAGTGTGGCCAGACCAGGTTTCACACTCATCAACCGTGGGTGCCAGCTGATCTCCATCCTCTCAGACCCTCGGTGCTGTCAGATGTCACATGTCTTCCTCGCTGTGAGCCTGATGGATGTGAAATCTCTCACGGGGACCTTACCTTGCACTTCCCTGCATCCTCGTGACATCGGGCAGCTTTTCCCGTGTTCATCTGTGCACTCCGTTTCCTCCTCTACGACATGCCTGCTGTGGTCTTTTTGCTCATTGCCTCTCTTCTTCCTGTGGATTTGTAGGACTTCTTTATGTATTCTGGATACTGATCCTTTCCTAGTTGTACATATGCCAGAGGCCTTCTGCTTTTAGTGATTTGTCTTTTCACCCGTCATTTGGTGAAAGGAAATTTACATTTTACTGCAGTCAAACCTATCGATTTTTTTTTTTATGCTTACTGAGCTTTTAACACCTTGGTAAAGAAATTGTTCCCAACGCCAAGTTTGCAAAGATATTCCCCCACAATATCCCCCTCTTCAACTTCTCTCTTTCAAATATAGATTTTTAATGTGTCTGGAATGGGTTCCGATGTCCCAGCACCGTTTACTAACTGGGCCGCCTTTCTCCAGTCACATGTCAAGAAGCCTTTTTAAAACTCCTAAGTACTGAGCTCTTCAGATCTCTGATCATTTGTAGCACACCTGCAGTCATTCATGCCTGCTGTCCGCGTGTTCTCCCCTCTCCCTCTTTCTACCATTGCGATCCCTGGTACGTGCAGGTGCCCCAGGAGGCCCTGTGTAGCCATGTATGGATTTTTTTCCTATGTTTCTTTCTTTATCATTTTTTGAGAAGGAGAGAGAGAGAGAGTGGGGAAGGGGAAGAGACAGAGAAAATCCTAAGCAGGCTCCATGCTGTCGGTGCAGAGCCCGATGTGGGGCTCGGTCCCCTGACTGTGAGATCGTGACCTGGGCTGACAGCAAGAGTCAGACGCTTAACCGTCGGAGTCACCCAGGCGCCCCATCCATGGATGTTTTTGTGAGGATGAGGAAACAGGAGCACAGAGGAGGGTTGAGTTTGTACCACGAGACTGCATGGTCCCTTTGGACCCCGACCAGGCCCTAGCTCTCCCTCCTGGTGACTGGTCCAGGACCCGGGGATGGGTCTGCCATGGGGCCCCTCACGGAGTGCAGAAGAGCTTTGTCCCTGAACCCTGGATCCATGGTGGGTCTGGGCCTGCCCTGGACCTCCTTGGCCCTGGAGGGTGCCCTCCCCAGCTTCCGAGGCTGAGCCAGGCCAGCCGGTGTTGCTCCTGTTTGCGGCCGGGGAGTCCCAGCTCCAGTTAGAGACTTCTCTCTTTTGTAGGCTCTAGAAACTCTGAGAAGGGCCCTAAATGCTGGGCCCTCGATTAAGGGGTTTCAGAAGGCAGGAGCCCCAGGGACGCCTTGCTTTGCAAAGCCCCTTGTGTTCCAGGAACTGCTCTCTGTGGCCACCTCAAGACGAGGTGTTTTTGACAAACATGTGTCACCTGCATGACACTTGTAAGCAGTTATGCCATGGCCATAAATCTGGGCTTGTGCTGCCGAGTGCGATACCGGCTCCTACATGTGGCTGAAGCACTGCCAACGGTGTCTCTGCTGGTTTGTCTGGCAGTGGGGGGTGCCAGGCTGCTTCAGGACACATCGGCTCCCAGCCAGTGGCTGTATGCTATGAAGGTCCCAATGCCGACGTCTTTCTCAGCATCCCACTCCCCCTTCCTAACCTTCCTGGCTCCCACTGGATGTCTCACAATGTGGACACTTTTGCACCCAGTCATGCTAATTGCTCTGAAAAGAAATAAAGCGGGAGGAGTGTGCAGGGAGTGACGCAGGCCATTTGTAAGAAAGATCTGTGATCTCCGGTTTGTTTAACAAACCTACTGGGTCAGAGCCTGAAGGAAATGGGGGGGAGCCGTGCGGGTATCCGGGAAGAGCATGCTAGTCAGGAGAGCTGCACATGCAAAGGCCCGGAGGTCAGGTTGGGTCTTATGGGTTGCAGGCAGGTGTGTCTGGAGTGCAGTGAGAGGCGCAAAGCTGGGAGCAGGGTGGGAGTAGGGAGCATCGTGTGGGATGGTGAGGCATTTGGCTTTCACCTGGAGTGTCATGGAAAGCGGCTGGAAGGCCCTGGGTAGGTCCAGGAAACCGCAGAGGAGGCCAGATGGCTTAGGCGCAGCCGCTCCCGGGCCAACTAGACCTTGGTCGTAACTGTGCTGACTGTAGATCCTAGCTGTAGAGCAGAACCCAGGTGACAGCAAACATGAGGGCCAGGTGACGGTCCCGAGGCCACCAGTCCATCTGTCTGCAGCCAGGCCTCTGCCTATAGATCCTGCAGCCTGTGCATCCTGCCCAGAATGCTGGGATGCCGGGATCAGTTAGTTTCTGCTGCGGAATAACCACCCCGAAATGTAGCGGCTTGCACCAACTGTTGACTTAGCTGGGCAGCTAGCTGCTCGGGCAGGTCTTCCGGGCTCCCTCAAGCATGTGTGGTCAATGGCAGGGGTCGGCTGATTGCCGGCTGGCTGTTGGCCGGGGCGACTAGGGGCGGTGGTGAGTAGGCTACACGTGTCCCATTCTTCCAGGAGGCCGTCTGGGCTTCTGCACATGGTGGTGCCAGGGTCCCGAGAGGGTGGGCACGCAAGGCCACGAGGCTCTTTGAGGCCTATGCCTGAAATTGGCACGGCATCATTTCCACCACATTCTGTCGGCCAGAGCAAGTCACGGAGCCAGCGCAGATTCAAAGCGGGGGGATCTAGACCCCACCCCTGGTGGGAAGAGCTGCCCCATCATAGTGCAAAGGGTACGGAGACAGGGGGGTGGAGGAACAGAGCTGTTTAGGGGTCAACCGCAGTGTCCCGTGTTCTGGAGAGAGGAGCAAGGCAGGAGCCAGGGCCCCAGAACAGTCAGCCATGGCTGTGTCTCTGTCGCCCTGAAGAAACCAGACCCCCAACAATCCAGGACTAGGCAGAGGAAGCTCGGACCATTTGTTCCTTTGTCACCAAATGCCACCTAGCCAGTAGCGATAGACTCAACAGTCCCCATGGAGGTGTCTTTCTCTGGGATGCTTACACCCAAGGACTGCGGAGATCATATGGAACATCGCACACCTTTGGCACCACCTCTTCCAGGAAGCCCTCCAGGCTTCTTCTGGGCTCTCCCAGGCTCACCGCCCTGCCCCCGTCACAGAGGACAGTGTACTTGTGTCCCTCATTGGCGCATGTGTGTGTCAGCCTCCTGAGTCAAAAAGGCCAAGGCCTGAGGACGGGGCTGTGTCTCACTCACCCCGAATCCCTACTCCTAGCTGGGAGTGTGCACTGAGGATGAGGCTGGCAAGGTATGGGTATACTGGGGACCTGCGTTCAGGGCTGACTCACAGTTGATGTCTGCAAGGGAAGGGGAGGGTCACTGTACCTGGTAGCAGGCCCCAGATGAGCTCGGCCTGGAGCCGGGACGGGGGGTGCTGGGAACGCATGCTGGATGCAGGTGGCAGCCAGAGCTCAGCGGAGCAAGGGCAAAGACCACAGTCCTCTTGCAGACAGAAATGGGTCTCAAGCTCTGGGCGCCAGCACCAAGGCAGGAAGGCAGCCCACAGGAGAGCGTGCAGAGAAGCCACTCCGGGTGTTCAAGGCCAGCACTGGGCAGATGGAAAGGCAGGCAGGGCCTGCCAACCCCGAGGGAAAAAGAAACATCAGCCACGTTTGGCTATAGTCAGCTTTCGTTTACTGGAGTTTCCCTTGCCTGAGATCCACTGTACCCAAAATCAATATTATTAGCATTAAAAAAGAGAAGCCAACTAGGAGGTAGCAACCCCGAATGCACTGTGGTTTCGGTGCCATCCCAGCGCAGGAGAAAAATCTTCATCACCTTCTCATGCATACCAGAGACAAGGGAGGGAAGAATGGCGGCGGCGCGGGGGGGGGGGGGGGGGGAGCGGTCTTCACGAGGCCTCCAGGAGTGCCTCCCTGGGGCTCATAGTGAGTTAAGCCAGCCAGGCCTGCGAGTGTGCCAGCTCGTCCTGCCCACCTGGCGTCAGCACCATTGCCCCGGGCTGGGCCGGGCCGTCTCCCTTGGGGAGAGAGCTTGAAGCTTTTGCAGTTTGTAGTGGTCTGTTGTATTTAGAAACCCGAGCATCCCAGGGTCATAAATTACCTTGAACTAGTTTGCTAACCCTTGTGACTCGGTACAGCGCCTTCTCAGAAGCGGCCAGTTATGTCACGGACTGAGTGAGGCGTGGCCCAGTCCCCGCAGCGAGGCAGCGTGTGCCAGGCCTGGCGTGGATGGTAGCCACCCAGGACCACGGGGACGATGCAGGGAGGTGCCGCAGGTCTGTGCACGGCATTTCTGTGGGAATGCACTCCAGAAGGGAGAAGGGTCTGTGAGTCCATGAAGTGGGATTCTCACTCCCGGCACGTGGTCGTGAGAGCTGTACCACATGGAAGAGGCAGAGGGCACCGTGTAGTTCAGCATTCCTGTTACGTCCCTGCTGGAGGATCAGCTCCTGCTTGCACCTTTCCAGGGATGGGGGCTCATCGCTGCCTGAGACATTGCACATGGACAGGAAGTTAGCTTCCCGCAAATTCCAGCTCCATCATCTGGGTACATGTTCTGAATCGGTGCTTGCAACAGCCTGGACAGAGTGGGAGGCCGTTGCAAGGCTGCTGGCCAGCTAGGACGGCTCTCCCAGCCTTTCCTCCATTGCCACAGCCCTCTGGGCACAACAGGTGCTAAAGGGCCCATCTGGTTAGACATTCCGAGTGTTACCCCTGCACTGCAAGTTCATTGGCCACGGCAATGTTGACATCAAGAGAAACACGTGTCATTTTCTCATCTCTAGAAAGAGCTCCAACCCCCTCCCCGTTTTTGTAATCAGAAAGCAGAGGGGTGACCCACACTTTCTGGGGTCATGGGGAGGAGATTCAGGTGTGAAGGGAGCATCTGCTTGTAATGTGGGATCCAGTTCCAGGATCCCCTGGCGTTCCTTGAAATTTGCTGGAGAAACACAACCCATTTGATGTGCAAAACCAGGCTTCCAACAGAATGGGACAGCTGAAACAGCCCAAAAATGGACAAACCACATGAAACAGGTTTTGAAGACACTGAATGAACATCAGGCAACAATGGACAGTGATCCCTGAGAGGAGGGAAGTGATCTCTGTGGTGCTCTGAGCATCTTCCTTGGGAAGAGGTCATGACCCAACTTGGCAGGTGGTGTGTGTGTGTGTGTGTGTGTGTGTGTGTGTAGTAAGGGAGGGGAGGACAGAGCCTGGAGTCCTCCCTGAGTTAAAGAGGTGGAGCTGAGTGTCTGGAAAGACCAAAGCAGCTAGAGCTCACCACAAGTATCAAAGAGGACTGCACGGCATGAAGCGAGTACTCAGGACATCTGCAGAGTTTCTCCCTTGGGTATTCAGTGGAGTGCTGGCTAGGACATGTGCGAGAGAGACTGGGAAATTAACTATCCAAAAGAAGTCGGAGGTAGCAAGTGTCTGCTCTTACCAGCCAGACTAGAAAACCTCATGATGCCTGGGACATTGGCTAAAGTATTCTGAACAGACTTGCCCCAGTAGTAGGAAAGGATTAGCCCTAAGCCAAGCACTGCTGAATTTGACAACCTTAAAAACAAGACACTAAAGGATCAAGTTATTTCCACATAACTTACCATGTCCCAGAACAAAGCTCAAGGTGGTTTAGAGGAATACAAAAATATCCAGCAGGGCGAAATTCACAAAGTCTGACGTCCAGTGAAAAGTTTTATGGCATGGAAACAGGCAAGAAAATATGACCCATAGGAGAAGAAAAATTCATCAAACTGGCCCAAAATAAACACTGATGCTAGAATTAGCAGAAAAGGCCATTAAAATAGTTATTATAACTGCATGCCATATGTTCAACAGGTTGTGTATAAACATGCAAGATTTTTTTTTAACTTGTAAAGATTAAACTCTAATGCAGTCACAAAAAATATTCAAATAATTTTAAAAAAGGGTTAGGAAAAGAAGAAAAATAGAACAAGGAACCAATGAGATAGAAAGAAAACAAACAGATATGTCTAATCATTTCAGTATTCATATTAAATGTAAGTGGCCTAAATACACTAATTAAAAGGCAGTGATTGTCAGATATGGTGGGGTTTTTTTTCTTAATGTTTCTTTTTGAGAGAGAGAGAGAGAAAGCAAGCAGGGGAGGGGTAGAAAGAGGGAGACACAGAATCCAAAGCAGGCTCCAGGCTCTGAGCTGTCAGCACAGAGCCCAACACAGGGCTGGAACCCACAAACTGTGAGATCATGACTTGAGCTGAAGTCCGGCGCTTAATTGACCAAGCCACCCAGGCACCCCAGATTAGATGTTTTTAAAAAGCAAGAACTATGTACTACCTACAAGAAATACCTTAAATATAAAGATGAAAATATGTTAAAAGTAAAAGGATGGAAAACAGATGTAATAAACCAGGGGCCACCAGAAGGAAGCAGGGCTCATGACTGAGCCAGAGAAGCCTAGGGGAGCCAGGAGCTCCCATGGGAGGTGCACCTGAGAGCTCCTCTGCTCATGAGTCAGGGGTGGGGTCACTGCCCATGACATTTGCCAGTTATGCCACCAATGGCAGTCCTACCGGTGCCCTTTCTTGAGTTCTGTGTGTGAGCCCTGTCTACCTCTTCACAGTCTGGGCATCTCCGGTTTGCACAATTGCAATCCACTGTGGCTGTGAGGGGAGGGAGGATGGGAGGTGCCACTAATAGCCCCACTTTACAGAGGAGCCACTGCTCACCACCTGTCAGAGTCCTGTGGGTCTTTATTGAGATCCATAGACTATTCTGGCAGAGCAGGGCCTCAGGAATCATTGAATATGAGCCCCCCTTATAGGCAGAGAAACTGAGGTTCAGGAGTTGAGCACAACTTCCAATGGTTAACACTCTGGAGTCCTAGACTCCCCCGCTTTAGGGGCGCAGTTTGGTGAGCTCATCAAGACCCCTGAGAAGCTGCCCTCCCCCAGCAGTCACAGCTTACTAAAGCAACCAGGATGACCTGATCTATAAATGGGGTCCTGACGTTCCGCTATCACCACCCTCCCCCTGCCCCCACAGGCTGCTCACCCTCACAGCCTTGCAAAGGGGCCATGCACCCTAATGTGAGCCTCCTCAGGGCACAAAAGGGTTGCCAGACTGAGGATTGGAGGGAACCCACACTAAGCAGCTGGATTGGCCTGAGTGGGCAGCATCTCTTGGGCTGCTCTCGTCCAAAAGCTGCCATACCCCGATACAGACAGAAGTGAGCATGCCTGTGTTCCAGCAAAACTTGACTTACAAAAGCAGGCAGCAAGCCACATTTGGCTCAAGACCCGTAGTTGGTCAGCCTTTGTTCTACATATAGCAAGTCCCATGATAACCCAGATTGATCAGCCTGACTCCAGGCCAAGCGGCAGACCTGCTACGGGCCCAGGGCAGAGTAGGGTACTGGGGGGCGCAGAACTGGGCCTGGGTTCCATGTTCCGTCACGCACTATACTCCTAGCAACTTGCTTGACGTCTCTGGGCCTCACTGTCCACACCTGAAGGCTGGATCCGGAGTGCAAACTCAGAGCTGCTGGGGTCACATTACCACATAACGGAGAAAGGCTGGCTGGTGGGGAGACTTGGGCCCATCTAAGGACTCAGCTGGCTTCTCCATTGCCGCCAATCATCGCTGATAGGGACACTGGCCCCCAACATTTCAGAAGTCACAGGCCACATTTAGATGTGAACCCTCGTGGTTGTATGCTGGCCACTGACTCAGGCCAGCCTGACTTGCGTGGGGCCGACCACACCCACAAGCCGTGTCCCTTTGCGACCCCTCAGCTCAGGGCTTGTCTGCTTTTACTAGGGGACAGAGAAGACTGACTTTCCCAACAGACGCTGTTTTCGGGTTTGAAACGAGTTGCGGGGGTGGGGGGTGGGGGCAAACGTTAGAAATAGACTCCCTTGCCTCACCCGTGCGCCTGTGTTCGTTTCCACCTGGTAATAACCTTCCGAGGCCTTCCATGTTGAGCTCACATATCTCAGACTTAGCCTGTGCAAAACCTTCTTGGCTGGGTTTTTCTTAATCATTTGCTCAGTGGGTGTATTATTTGACATGTAATTGTCTTCCTGGGAGATTAACTTTCAGGGCCCTGAATGGTCTTTATTAAAATAAAGAGAGCGGTAAATTCGAGCCCTGTCCCATGGGGCATGCAGGAGACCCAGCACACCTCATACTGGGCGCGCGCATGAAGACGTTCCTCTCCGTGGGAAAGGGTCACCAGCCTGCACGTTCTCCAAGCCCTCCTCCTTCATTAGACTGACGCTGAAGGAGTGAAGGAGCTCCTGGTGGATCCGAGGAGTTGGGATGCTGCTGCCCCCTGGAGGGCCCAGAGCCTGGTGTCGTGGTGAGGAGGATGTGGATTCGCCTCCTAACCTATCCAGCAATGAGGCCATGTGACCTCGGCAAGGTCCACCACTCTCTGAGCTCCAGGGTCCTGGGCAGCAAAGTGAAGCCGCTGGTGGGGACCTAGTGGAAATACTCTTCCTGGGAGTCTGTGCTGAGCTCCAGCTTTGAGAGCACTGGTTATCCTGCAGGGCACAGTTAGCAGTCTGCGACCCACATGCTGCCTTACCCCTGTGTGTCTCCTGAGTGTGCAGCTCTGTTCAGCTCCTGGTTCCCCTCCCCAGCCCCTCTATGCATTCATTCATTGTTTCCTTCCTTCCTTCCTTCTCACACTCAGTCCATTCTCCACTGGACAGCCAGAGGGATCCCGATAAAAGCTAGGTCAGTGCCAGCCCCTCAGCCCCCTACCATGGGCTCCCTCCTCACGCACAGTGAGAAACAGCGTCCTCCCCATAACCCTCATGGTCCTGATCATCTGCCCCATCATCCTTCTGCCCTCATCTCTTCCTGCGGTCACTGGCTGGGTTCCAGGCACACTCCTGCCCCAGGGCCTTTGCACTGGCAATGCCTTCTGCCTGGCTCACTCTTCCCCCCAGACACCTGCGTGGCTCCCTCACCATCAAGTCTTTACATGGTTTCATCTCCTGGGGGCCTTCCCTGACCAGCCTGTTTGTACTTGCAACATTAACCCCTTCCCCTGAGAGGGTATTTCTATCCACAGTGCACGTCACCGTGTGCCAGATTTGGTTTACTGTCATCCCCCTCGCTGGAAAGCGGACATCCTGCAGGCAGGCCTGACCCAGGGCAGGTGCTAGGAGCTCTTGCCTGCCTCTGGCAGACCTGGATTATTTCCACCCAGCCTTGAGGGATGTGGTCTTTAGTTTGGATGGAGGGCCCATTTCAGTCTCCTGCTGCCTTAGCAGTGCCCTGAGCCCGGGGTAAGTTCTGGAGGGCTGCACAACGCCCAGCTCACCCGGCAGCCCCTGGTCTCTTCCCTCCATTGTCAGAGCCAGGAATTCCGCAGCCTGGCCCAGTGCCCAGCCCCTGCGACGCTCCGCTGATTCCGCGGAGGGGAGCACCTACTTCCTGTGGGCCAGGGACTCTTAGCCCCGTTCTTTCCCTTTTGCTCTTTGTAGATGGCACCGCCCCAAAGCAGGCCCCAAGCCTATCATCCTCCAGAGACAAAAACAGCCGGTTTGTGCCTCCCTGGCCACCCCTGCTTGTCCACTCAGGACTGGCCTTGGCCCTGTTGTGCCCTGGCTGCCCAGGACCTTGACAGGTGGCATCTCAGAGCACGTCAGCTTACGGGTGCACAGCTCTGCGTAGGGCCTTGGTCCCTGGGGCAGCGAGCACCTTATCCCTACAGGGGCCAGGAGGGTCCGTGCAGAGTAGGGTGGTTCATTCAAGTCGTGTCATGCGTCCATATGTCTGTCTATCCTTTCAGTAAATAGTCACCAAGCAGCTGTTCTCTGCCTGGCCCTGCCGTGTATGCTGGGAACAGGATGAAGCCCTGTCCCGATGGGGCCGGCCTCCCCTCTCCAAGCCTTAGGGCCCTCCTGTGTCAAATGAGAGTAGTAACATTGGCTTCCCGGGAGGCTGTGAGGAGTACATGAGACAGATATAGAACAGAATCAACAAATGTTTTCTGTCAAGGGCCAGACAGGAAATATTTTAGGCTCTGTGGGCCATACAGTCTGTCGTCACCACTCAATTCTGCAGATGCCCCAGCCACTGACGACATGTCAACGGTGGGTGTGTGGCTGCATTCCAGTGAGACCTTAGGAAAACAGCCGGTGGGCCAGATGTGGCCTGGGGGCCGTGGCCTGCTGGCCTCTGGTGCAGAGTGTCTGGGATGGGCGCAGAAGGGACAGCTGCTGCTCTAATCATGGCTGATGATGATGGTGGTGATGCTGTCCTCCTCTGGGACCCAGGACTACAGGAAAGTTGCGGTCTGGGGTTGCAGAGTGCTGGGGGCAAAGCAGGCACGAGGTGAGCGAGATTTCAACAGCACCGCTTTCTGCTTCCATCTGTTTAAGCCTCATTTAGTCTGTCTGGGTTTCCCTGGAGCCGCACTTAATCCCTAACAGGGCAGGGTAAGTTCTGGGAGAAGGGAGAGCTAGCACTTAACTCATGGCCGAGGTCGGCCAGGAGGCCCCGCAGAGGCGGCCGATCTCACCCTGCCTGGTGCCACCACTTTGAAGCAAGCCTGGGCTGTGCCCTCGGGGGCAGCTGAGTGCAGGCAGGGGCCCGGCAGTTCTCATGCGTCCTGCTTTATTGCCCGAGAGACTCCTCCGCTGGCACTGTCTTTTTCCCTGGTGCTCCGAGATCCCTCTGCTCATTGCTCTATGCAGCCCCGTCTCAGATTGTGTTCTAAATTCTTCTTAGTTAAATGTTTGCCTCCTCCCTCTAGACTACGAGCAGCTCCTCCTTTGGGAAGGGAAGAGGAAGAATTAACATTAATTGAATGTGTGCCACGTGGAGGCCTTGGGGACGAGGAGTTCAAGGAGACCAGAGAGGTCCCATGCCTGCCCAAGGGCACACAGATTAAGAGCCACGGAGCTGGGATCTGGAGTTGGGACCCTCCCTTGCTCCCTCGCCCTGCGTGCGCTCTGTCTCATCCTGACAGGAGAGGCCAGGCATGAGGAACACAAGTTGAAGTCAGAGAGGCTGGGGCTGAGAATGCCTGCTCCCACCAAGCGTCAGGTTGCTCATCTGTAAATGGGACACAGCGACGGTCACCACCTCTCAGAGTGATCCTAAGGATCCAGTGAGGTCTGGAGGGAGGGAGGAAGAGGGACAGAGAGTCCTCACCCTGTCTCTTGGGGCCTGAAGGTCACTACCGCTGGAGACTGCCCAGTCAGCCCCATGCACACCCTTCTCCCTGAGCTGGAGTGTCAGCGGCAGGCCCTTGTGCGTTACGTCCTCACACTGTCCCTGTGCCAAAGGAGTGCCTTCCAAAGAGCATGCCCCCGTGGCCAAAAAGAGTTCTGAAAGCCTTCCTAGGAAAGTGGGGAGCAGGAAGGGGTCTGCCCTTTGCCCCTACCCGAGTCATTGACCGGTTCCCAGGTGGGCCCACAGAGAACCCAGGAAATGGTCCTTAGCTCACAAGGTGGGGTGTGATGGCCTTCTGTGCTGACAGAGAGGCCAACAGAAATGCTGTGCTGTGCTGTGCTGTGCTGTGCTGTGCTGGGAAAAGCAAAGCCCGCGCCACGTTGGAAAATCAGGGTTCCAACCCACTCTTTTTTTTTTTTTATTAATGTTTATTCAGTTTTTGAGAGACAGAGAGTGAGTGGGGAGGGGCAGAGAGAGAGGGGGAGACACGGAATCCAAAGCAGGCTCCAGGCTCCCAGCCGTCAGCACAGAGCCCGACACGGGGCTCGAACCCACACACCGCAAGATCGTGACCTGAGCCGAAGTCGGACGCAAACAGACTGAGCCACCCAGGCGCCCCCCAACCCACCCTTAATCCTGGCACCCCATAGTCAGCCTCATCGTCGTCCAGCGTGATCAGTATCCCTACCACCGCCCTCATCCTGTGCCCGTCGGAAGCCAGACTGCCCCACGTGCACTGTGTGAGGGTCCAGTTCTCTGGGTCCCTTTCGAAGGATGGGGTTGGAGGGACCAAACAGTGTGCTCACGTGGGGAGGTGCTTTTTATTTTCCATTTCCTTTTTAAAATCTACATAACATAATATTCGCCATTTTAACCATTGGTGTGAGGTGGAGAGGCATAAGTAACCGTCCCCACCATCCACCTCCGGAACTTTTCCATCTCCCCAAACTGAAACCCTGTCCACATTAAACACATCTCCCCAGGCTTCTCCCCCGCCGCCCCCCGCCACCCCGGCGCCTGCAGCCACCATTCTGCTTTCCGTCTCTGAGTTTGAGGACTCTAGGGACCTCATACGAGTGAAGCCATGCAGTGTTTGTCCTTTTGTGATGGGTTCATTTCACTTCGCACAATGTCCTCAACGTTCATCCACGTCGCAGCATGTGTTGGAACTTCCTTCTGTTTTAGGGCTGCGTGATACTCTATCGTATGGCTCGGTCACGTTTTGTTCTCTCCATTCATCCATCGTTGGACACTTGGCTCGTTTCTGCCTTTCAGCCACTGTGAATCACGGTGCTCTGAGCGTGGTGTAGAGATGTCTCTTTGAGACGCTGCTTTCCATTCTTCCGGGTACCTGCCCGCAAGTGGAATTGCTGGATTGTAATGATAATTCTACAGTAAGTTTTTTGAGGAACCGCCCTACTGTTTCCCACAGCTGCTGCACCAGGTTACGTTCCACCAGCAGTGCACGCATTTCCCCCACATCTTGCCCAGTGCTGTTCTGGGTTTTGGTAACCGCCATCGCTTGGGTGCGACGTGGTATCTCATTGTGGTTTTGGTTTGCATTTGCCTAAGTTGAGCATCTTTTCGTGTGCATTCCGGTCATGTGTATCCGTTCAAGCCCTTCATACGTTTTTTTCATTGGGTTGTTGTTGTTTTTTTCTTGTTGAGTTTTAACAGCTCTTTATTCTGGATCTCAATCCCTTACCAAATTCATGATTTACCAATATTACCTCTCATTCCGTGGGTTTTCTTCTCGCTCTGTCGACGCGTCCCCTTATATACAAAAGTTTGTACTTTTGATGAATTCTGGCGTAGCTGTTTTTTTCCCTTGGGTCCTGTGTATGTTTTGTCTCTGACTGCTTTAGTATTATATCCAAAAAAATAATAATTGCCACACCCTGGTGTCATAAAGTGTCATAAAGCTTTCTGTATGTTTCTAAGATTTTTATAGTTTCAGTTCTAATGTTTAGGTCTTTGATCTGTTTGAATTAATTTTTTATATGGTGTGACGTTTGGATCTGACTTTATTCTTCTGCATGTGGAATCCAGTTTCCATGACCCCATTCGTTGAACACTGACCTTTCACCCTGCAGTGGTCTTGGCCCCCTTGTCTCAGACCATTTGACCATGTATGTGAGGGTTTATTTCTGGGATCTCTGTTCTATGCTGTGTTTGTAAAGTTTTATTGGAACATGGCCATACCGTTCACTTATGTATTGTCTACAGCTGCTTTGGAGAGAAAACAGAGTCAGAGTAGCTGTGACAGAGAAAGTCAGGCTCTGGGGGCAGCTGGGTGGCTCAGTCGGTTAAGCATCTGACTCTTGATTTTGGCTCAGGTCGTGAGCTCTTAGTTTCGTGGGTTCAGACCCAGCATTGGCTCTGTGCAGAACCAGCTTGGGATTTTCTCTGCCCCTCCCCTACTCATGCTGTCTCTCTCTCTCTCTCTCTCTGTGTCTCTCTCTGTCTCTTTCTCTCAAAATAAATAAATAGACTTTAAAAAAAAAGAAAGAAAGAAAGAAAAGAAAGAACATTAGGCTGCCAAAGGCAATATTACCGTCTGGCAATATGGTCCAGTCTCCTCTGCCTGCATGGCTCTGGGACGTGAGCTCCCTGGATGGCTTCTTCCATTTTCCCCTGGCAGGCAGTGCAAGGTTCACCACCTAGTAGGTGCTCCACCACCTAGTAGGTGCTCTGCCAGTGGTGTGGGTTTGTTGCCTTCTGTTGACCGGGAGGATTTTCAATGGCCTCTGCCTTGGTACACTTCCAGACACATAGTGGCAAAGACGTTAAAGTACTACAGGACCTCTCATTCATTCCCTAGGGGCCCTTCGTTTTTTCCCTGGTGGCCCCTCCTTCACGCCTCAGGACTTCTCCTTCCCTATTGATTTGGCTAGAGGAGAAACTGAGATGCATAGTTGAACTATTTCACAGCATCCTGGAGGCTCCCTGCTGCACCAGATGTTAACCTTTTAGTTGCTGAATTTGGGGAAAGTGGGGAGCAGTTCCAGGCAGGCAGCCAGGCAGTGGGAGGGGCTCAAGGCAACTTACCAACCAGACAAGGGCGTTTTACTGGTTAACAGTACCGTGAATAGCACTGAGGCAAAGGCCTAGAGCAGGCCATGGTCCATGGGCAGTGCCCACTCCAGGCGCCTGGCCCCGGCCACTTGTTGGGGCCACAGATGCAGTCACAGGGGCCAATGTGTTCTGACAGCCTCCAGTCCAGGTGCTGGAGTGTTCCACTCCCCAGCGCCTCTGCTGGCGAGACAATGCATTACCGCCCTGCTTTACAGATGAGGAAATATGTTCAGAGATTTATCTGCGGTCACAGAGGGAATGGGGACACCCCCCCCGGGGACATCTTGGGGGTCCAGACCCCTGAGGGACACTGTGACTCAACCCCATTTCTTGCAAGACTCCCATCCTGAAATAGGGCCCCGCCGAGCACCCGGACAGGTAGAATGTCCTGGAGCAAGGAGGGAGAGGACTTGGCCACAGGAACAGGAGAGGGGGTGCAGCGGGGATGGGGGAGGGGAACAGGCTAAGTCAGGCCAGGCCCACATAGGCAGCAACCGGACGGTCTGAGCATTTCATTGCCCACTCAGCCATGGCACACCCCAGCTCAAAGATCATCTCTTCTGGCTCCCTTTAAACAATAGAAAGAAATCCAAACCTCCTGGCCTTCAAAGGCCTCACCCGAGCTGTCCAGCGCCTTCAGCCCACCTGCCCAGCACCCTCAGGGCTCACCCACACCCCACCCTGCCCCCTTACCCCACTAGCTGAAATACCACCTTCTCTCCAAATCTCCCCGGTGCTTGGCCCTCCTCTTTGGCACTCCACCATCTCTTCCGGGTCACACGGTCTGAAATTTTTTATTTTCAAAATGTCAAACCCATAGAAAAACTGGAACAACAACATGATAAGTCCTCCTATAGAACTTTGCCTGGGTTCCCCAACTGTCAGCATCTCCTGTGAGTGGTCACTGCATCCCTCCCTGGGAATACACACCAGTCTACACCTTTTGCCAACCGGCAGGCTGTAGATGCTGTGACAGCCCTCCCCCCAACACCCGAGCACAGGGCTGCCGTCCTGGGGAACCTCACCTAGGAAAAACGACACTAACTCAGTAACTTCATCCGCAGCGTTCAGGTTCAAAAAACAACACAGGAAGTCATCCTCTAGATGACCAATTAAAGCTGTAATGGGGCTGACGTGCCTTTGGCCAGTGTTCCCAGCCCAACGGGCGCCTGCTGACTCTGTTTGAGGTGTATCCTGGCAGAACTGTTTTGTGCATCGTCAGGTACACACGAGCACAAAGCTGGTGGCGCTCTGCATACATCTTCCTCTCTCATAAATAGAATTACACTGCGTGCGGAATGTTTTGCAACTGCCTTTGTACTCCCAGAACTTTTCCACATGTTATCCTGTGACCTGCAGCTTAGGGTGTCCCTCAGCGTATCTTTGCCAGTCCCCCACGGAGGCTCACGTCCAGCTTGCTTTCCTTTTATTTGACCAGCCCTCGCCACATCGGCAGCGTGGCCGGCTCCCCAGGGAGCCCCCTTGCTGCCAGCAGCCACCCCCCCATCCTGCAGGAGACCCTAAAGCTCCCAGAGTGTTGACGTCTCGTGCCCTCGCCGCCACAGCCCCCAGGCCGAGGACAGCGTCCAGCTCCGTAAACAGCAGCAAAAGGCAACGTTTGAAGGATCCTCGTTCTGCACCGCGCTCTCCTCTGGGTGCTGCGCCTGCTGGTATTTCTGTAATCCTCCCACACCCTCCGAGGTAGGCAAGCATTACATTCACTTTACAGATGCACACGCCAAAGCCCACAGAGGTCACCGAGGTGGTCAGTGTGACAAGGCAGTGAGGTTGGCTCTAGGGTCTGTGCATTTAACTACTGCCCCTTCGATGTGAAACCGGCTCAACTGAATTGAACCCACCCACCCCAGCAACCAGCTTCAGTGTTTGTCCTGTCGCTACTAGCCCCTGCCTTCTTGCCTCACCCCCAGACCCAGGCAAAGGGGCAGCCCACCGGGATACGTGTCTGCCTCCATCGCCTCCTCCAAGCTGTGTGACCAAAGCTGGCTACTCGCCGTCTCTGAGCCTCGGTTTTCTCACCGTGAGTGGGGCTGGCAGTGGGAGACCCTGTTGTGGAGGCTGACCTTGGGCAGCACCCCACCGCTCCGGGTGAACAGTCAGGAGCCTGATAAGAGGGCGTTCCCTCCCCCAGAGAGCCCTGTGGGGCCCAGCTGCCTGCCACCCAGTGACTGACGTTCAGCTGCTGCAGCCCGAAGCCAGAGCAAGTTTATGATGCTCTAGCTGGTTTTTAATCACAGCAAGATGAGAATTTGGCAGATTGAGACACCGACTCGTGCGACAAACATTGTCTGGTGTCTCATTTGTCTTTCTCTGGCTTCAGTGGTGATGCAGGGGGTGGGGCTTCCACTCTGGGGAGCACCCCCCTCAAAGTCCCTCAGGCCTCTTCCATCTGCCCATGCCTACCGAGCACCAGCTCCAGCCTTGAGGGAGAGGGACGCAGGGACTGGCCTGCAAGGGATCTCGGAAGCCCCTGCCAGGAGGCTCCCTCCGTCTGAGCGCCACTGCATGCCTGGCACAGCCCACCTTCTGCTGGGTTGACTGTCTGGCCCGCCCCCCGGGGGTGTCACCGCCTAAGAAGCTCTGTATCTGCGATGGCAGATGCTCAGAGGTGTCCAGATCTCCTCCACTCAAGCGTCGCCTCCTCAGGGAAGTCCTCCCTGACCACCGTAGACAGACTGTTCCCTTCATGGCTCTCAGGGCTGGGGCAGAGTTTTCCCCACTCTGTCTGTCAGTTGTCTGTCTGACCACTGACAGTGGTCACCATCACCTGCATGGCACTTGACCCATGCTGGGGACCCTGATAGGACATTTACGGGTGTAAACAGTCCCGACAGCCTCACTTTTCGGACGGGACACAGAGAAATTCAGGAGTTGCCCCAGGCCACACAGCTCAGAAAGAGCCAGACCAGCTGGTAACGTGTGGGCATTCCTGGTCTGTGCCGCACTCCTCGGGGGGCGAGGACCCTGGCGGGCACTCCATCGGCATTTGTGAACTGTTGCCCTGGCAAATGCTGGTCCACGTGCTGGGGGCCTGGGAGGAAGCTGTCAACTCTGTGCATCATGGACACAAGAAAGAGACGGGGGGGGGGGACAGCAGAAGAGGGATGGCATGTCAGCTTTGCCACAGAGGCTGAGTAAGAGTCCATCTGGCAGATGGGCGGAAGGAAGGGCAGCCCAGGCAGGGGGAACAACATTTGCAAAGCACGGCAAGTGCAGGAAGCCTCGATGAGAGTGGAGGGCCACCCATGTGCAAAGCATAAAGGTTGGGGAACATGGCAAAAACAAAATCACTCAGTGTACTAGACAGCTCAGGCTGATATGACAAACCACCACAAGCTGGGGGTGTAAGCAACACACATTTATTTCTCACAGTTCTGGAGGCTAGGGAGTCCAAGGTGAGGGGGGTCGGTGAGTTCAGTTTCCGGAGAGTTCTCTTTCTGGCTGGCACGTAGCCGCTTCTTGCTGTGCCCTCACGTGCCTGAGAGAGGAGCGGGGTCGTCGGTCTCGCTTTCTCTTCTCGTAAGGACTCTAATCCCATGGGGGCTCCACCCACATGGCTTCATCTAAGCCTGTTTACCTCCAAATCCCATCATATTGGGGTTAGGGTTTCAACATATGAATTGTGGGGGACACAAGCATCCAGTCCGTAACACGCGGCTGTATTAAGCAGAAAGAGTTGTAATACAGGGGGTCAGGAGCCTGCCGACATCACCAGAAAGTCTGGAGGTCCAGGCCCTCAGGAACCAGCCCAGAGCAGCACTGCAGAACTGGCCCGGATCAGCCTCTGCCACAGTCACGAAGGTGGGGGTCAAGAGGCTGGCGCTGGGCCCCCAGATGCTGCTGGAGGAAAAGCCAGACCCTCCTCCCAGACACAGGAGATGAGGCATAAGAGCAGGGAAGGGCCTGGGCTGGGGAAGCGGGGCGGGCAGCGGGGCACATTGACCCATGACTATGCGAGGGCCCTGAAAAGCCCAGGGAAGGACATCCCAAGCCCTCGCTGCAGGGAATGAGCTCTCCAGCCTCTGCAAGGCAGGCAGGAAGTTGGTGTGGATGTCCCTCTCCAGCACACCTCCCTGGGTGGTGGGGGCCCCAGATTGCTTTTTCCTTACGTGCTTCCTGGGCTCTCCGGTCCCCTCTGACACTTCTCTGCTTAGGGATGACAGCTGAGCGGGTAATTCGCCCCAGCCATCCTCATTGTTCACTGCAGGGCCGGCCGGCTGTTCCCTGGGTAAGCTCTTTAAGACGATTCATTTGCATCTCCCTTTCACCGGTGCCCTGCCCCACCCAGTGTAACTCTCCAAACCCACTGCTCTAGAAGCAGAGCATAAATCTGTCAGGCTTCTGCAGCGTGTCCCAGACGCTCGGCAGTCCAGGAAGTGCCTATGGCTGGGCTATCAGGCAGCTTTCCGGGTTCAAGAGACAGGAAGAGCTTTGGCCAAAATCATCCCAAGAGGATTAGAGGTGGGGTGAGGGTCAGGGCGGCCTAGTGCAAGCGGGAGCCAGGCCAGCACGACGGGGGCTCAGGAGAGGAACTGGCAAACAGGCGTGTTGCCTCTGTTGGAATAACTCAGCCACAGGTGTAGGCGTTTTCCAGGTGACAAAATATTGCAAACCTCGGGAAAATAAAAAGAGCCTAGGGGCACCTCTGTGGCTCAGTCAGTTAAGTGTCCGACGCTTGATTTCGGCTCAGGTCATGATTTCGTGGTTCGTGAGATCGAGCCCCACATCGGGCTCTGTGCTGCCAGCACGGAGCCTGCTTGGGATTCCCTCTCTCCCTCTCTCGCTGCCCCTCCCCAGCTCACACGCACACACACACACACTCTTTTTCTCTCTCTCTCTCAAAAATAAATAACCATTAAAAAAAAAAAACTAAAAGACAAGAGCTTATACTTACATGGCACTGTCTGTGTGCCCAGAATCATTCTAAGACACTGAATGAACCCACCCACCATCCAGATTAGCTGGCATTTATTTTATTTAAAAAAAATTTTTTAATGTTTATTTTTGAGAGACAGAGACAGAGACAGAGACAGAGCATGAGTGGGAGAGGGGAAGAGAGAGAGGGAGACACAGAATCTGAAACAGGCTCCAGGCTCTGAGCTGTCAGCACAGAGCGCGACGCGGGGCTTGAACCCACGAACCGCGAAATCATGACCTGAGCTGAAGTCTCACACTCAACCAACTGAGCCACCCAGGCGCCCCAGAATAGCTGGCATTTATATTGTGCCATAAAAGGGGGGCAGGGAGAGGAAGCTAGTACTCTGGGGCTGCCCCGGCCCCTGCCAGGGTGGACGGTCCCTCACACATGTATGTGCATTGGCCACAGAGTCCCCATGCATTGGAGGACCGTGGTAGACTGTGTCTGTACCCTACGCCCCTGCAACCCACGCCCTGGACATGCCCTTCCACAGTTGCTGTCTAGAGGTCTATATCCATGATCAGAGAGCCCCAGAGGGACATGTTGGCCCTGTGACCCCTGAACTTGGAGGAGGCCACACCCTCCCGACCTGCGTCCTGTCCATCGTCACTCACATTGACCTTCAAGACGTTTCCCGACTCGGGGGCTATCACCTGCCGGCTCCTCTGCCTCAACCCCAGCAGAGGGGCTGTGTGGTCCAGAAGTTACCGTTTCATTTGTGGGCTTTGCACGAATTCTATCAGACGGCACTTACCTATTTAGCACCGTGCCCTGTTTGGATCCCTGTGGTGTTTTCAAGCTTTGGCCGCGCTAAGAACGCCTGGAGAGCCTACACGCACATGCAAAGGTGTGTCCCATGGCTTCTCGACCTTGCAGCCATTCGGCTCAGGATTCTAAACTCAGAGGGCTATGTGTCCACCCTGAGCTGGTAAGGGAGGCTCCCACCGAAGGCTGAGTCAGCAGAGGAGTGAGGACATTCCCTCAGAAGGGGAGTGTTTGCAGGAGGGGAGATGGCTGTGCGTGGCTGCCTGGTAACACAGGGAACACGCTCATCGCAGCCTGGGGACTGCAGACCGGAGGGCGGTGTGGGCATTTGTAACGAAGGGGCCCCCGAAGTGTCCACAGTTCTGACCCATAATTCTGCCTCTTGCAATACTCCTGAAGGATCTCCTCGTAGACGGAAACGAGGAAACGGCTGACAACATAGCTCTCGCACCCCCAAGTGTCAGCAAGAACACTGCTCTCTGAAAATAGGGGTTTCCATTCATGATTTACATCCCAGCCACATACTGGTGTTGAAGGGAGTGATTAAAAAGGAGAACGCCTGGGAGGCTCAGTCGGTTGAGCATTGACTCTTGGTTCTGTGTCAGGTCGTGATCCCAGCATCGCAAGATCGAAGCCCCACATTGGGGCTCCACGCTAAATGTGGAGCCTGCTTAAGAGTCTCTCCGTCTCTTCCTCTGCCCCTCCCTGGCTCCTGCTGTCTCTCTCTCTCTCTCTCTCTCTCTCTCTCTGTCTCTCTCTCTCTCTCAAAAAACAAAAGTAGAGTTTTTAAAACATGAGGCAGAAGGATGCTCATGAAACAGTGGTCACGAAAAAGCTAACACAAAATGCCTTGAAAAAACGACCAGTAGAAAATTCACAAAAAGGCAGAGTGGTTCATTCCAGGTGGTGAGATTATGGGTGACTTTCGTTTCGTTTGTACCGTGCTGTGATTTTCTAGGTTTTTAGAATTTCAAGGCTGTAAGGTATCAGTGGCAGCATGAGGGGCTGGTCCCCTGGGCTCCCTGGGTGAAGGACCCGGGAGCTTGGCTGCAGGCTGTGACAGGCCAGGCTGGCACACAGCGTGGGGAGGTACGGGTCCCTCGCGGGTCTTGCTGAGCCACATTCTGAGGCCAGCTGGCAGCGAGCCAAGGGCTCCATCGTCTCGTCCGTGGCCACGGGGGCTTACCTGGAGTGACAGACCCAGCGGCTCAAAGTTCTGGGAGATCAGGCAGTCGGAGGCAGAGTCCTAGACCTTGAGTGGAGGTCCTGGCAAAACCATACTGTTAAGAAAGCACTGACCACCCTGAGGCCATATTTGGGGTTCCCTCCTGATGTTGGGCAGTGCTTCCTCTTGGAACGTGAGTAATGGAACCCGCTTTGGTCCTAATCCTGTGATATCTGTCACCTACCCGCTGTGTGGCCTTTGGTGAGGCACTTGGCCTCTCGGAGCCTGTTTAGTTCCTTCGTGCATAAGATGGAGACAGTAAGTCTCACCTGAACTGATTCCTGGGAAGATTAAACAAGTAGGAAGCGTCTAACTGCCCGCTGCCTTTACTTATCTGAATGATTCCTAGAGGGCCTGGACTTTGCCATTGGAGTGGGAAATGGTGTTGCTTTTCTCTACCACTGCCCTGATCAGCCCTGGCCCATCTTCTTCTGGCTCCTGGATGACCTCTGGGGTCACACGGAGGCCCCGAGGCCTCCCTGGTTCCCTGGTGGTCACCTGAGCCAAGCCACACCCGCTTCACATCGAAAATGGCAAAAGCAGCGAGGAGTGGCCAGGGATCTGCCAGCTTTGTGGCATCTCACATGGTCACTGTTGCTCTGGGCTGGCATTTCATTAAGATGTAAGCCTTCCCATAAAACCACCCGACCCTTCAACTATTTTCATCATTTCCGCTAACTCCGCACGGCTGGTTAGCTTTAATGGGCCACGGAGCTGGCATTGGACATCTCTTCTCAAGCAGATCTGAGATGATGTATTTGGGAGAAGTGGATGCACACGTAGGATTGTGAGGGTGTGAACTCCAAGGCCTCGAACTTCCATAATGGCTGTTCCCCCCACCCCCAGACGTCTGTTCGGTCACTGGTTTTATGAATGTGTTTGGAGTGCGTACTCGGGGCCCAGCCACGCTCCACGGGAGTGAGAAGGGGACGTCATCTGATGCGGATGAATCGGGGGCCCATGGGCCGTAGCCCCCTGTAGGAGGCACCAGGCAGTGCAGATCCGTGGATTCTCCCCCAACACCCACTCATGTGCTCACAGCGGGTTAGCCCGCTGTGCCACAGGGAAGCAGCGTTGCCCCAGGGTTAAGGGCACGGCGTGGTGAAGGCTGAATTCCCTGCCCAACTCCTGCTGCTGTGTGACTTTGGGCACATTACTTGGCCTCATTCACCGGCACAATTTCGTGGAGCTGTGCTCAGGATTAAATGCGTCAAGAGCTCAGAACCATACTTGCATACAGCAAATGCTAAAAAAAAAAAATGGAGACTGATTACCCCAGGCCAGATGCTGGGTCGCAAATTAAGAAGGGTCCTGTGCCCCAGGAGGTGGCATGGGGGTGGGGAGCTGGGGAGGCAGACACACAATGCAGAGTCACAGTGGAGGTAGGGTAGTGGGGGGAGGTGACAGGGTGGGTCACAATGGGGTGTGGGCAGCGGGAGCCCCGGGGGTGGGTCACAATGGGGTTTGGGCAGCGGGAGCCCCGGGGGTGGGTCACAATGGGGTATGGGCAGTGGGAGCCCCAGGGTAGGTCACAAGAGGGTGTGGGTAGCGGGGGGGGGGGGGGAGAGGGGCCCGGGGGTGCGTCACAATGGGGTGTGGGCAGCGGGGGCGCCGGGGGTGTGTCACAATGGCCTGTGGGCAGCGGGGACACCAGGGGTGGGTCACAATGGGGTAAGGGCAGCGGGGAGGCCCCGGGGGTGGGTCACAATAGGGTGTGGGCAGCGGGTTCCCCGGGGATGGGTCACAATGGGATGTGGGCAGCAGGGCGCCAGGGGTGGGTCACAATGGGGTGTGGGCAGCGGGAGCCCGGGGGGTGGGTCACAATGGCGTGTGGGCAGTGGGAGCCCCGGGTCCCCTTCCAGGGACTGCCCACCTGGTGGGGAAGGAATGCGCTGGGTGGAAACACTCTGGATATCACCCTCTCTTTCCTGTGCACCCACTGGGGACCAGACCTCAGCCGGTGGATGTCCCAGCTCTCCCTACCCCACCCTCCCCCCTGCGGTCCCCCTCCTCCCTTCTGCCCTGGCTCCGGACTCACCTGCTCTCACTGGCCACAGGTGCAGGGTCCATCATGGCCCCCTTCCCTTCATGTCTCACTTTGGCCACCTCCAGAAGCTGACTTGGATGACCACGCATAGCAGGCTCTTTTTGCCCAGATGTTGGGTCAACAGTAATCCACTTATCTCACTGGAAAGTCTCAAGACACCACATAAAACCAAATCATGGCTCTGTGCCCTCTGTATACATGACAGAGAACCCCAATATAACAGACTGGTGAGCAAGGAGGGGGGGGGAGATCAGAGGGTCCCTAGTAATGGCCCCCGAGTTGGAACTACTGAGAGGCTTGTCACCTCTGGGTCCCCCAGGAGATTCACTCCTCTCTCCCCTTCATCCCCGACCAGAAACACTCCAGATTTGTGCCAGCAGACTGGTTGACTGTACTGTGTTTTAAAGGACAAGGAGTGCATAATTCACTCATTTATTCACTCAACAAACACGTTTACATGATGGTATATATGGTGGAGGTTCCAAGGGGCACAGGACCCAGTTCCTGCCCTTCAGAGCCGAGGCCACCGGGAATAGGTAAGGGAGCGTGGAGTGCAGTTCCAGAGTCAGGTTCAGATCGCAGCTCTACCGCTGACTCGCCATGTGACCTTGGGGAAGTCACTGAACCTCTCGGGGCCTCAGTCTTCCCACCTATCAAATGCATACACTAGTTTTGCCCGCCTCGAGGACAGCTGTGAAATTGAAATAAGGTCATTTAGAGAAGCTGTGGGAACACTGCCCAGGGCAAAGTGCGGCAAGTATTTACTGCTCATTTAGCGGCCATTACTGAGCACCTACTATGTGCCAGGCACCAGGGATGCAGCAGTGATGGAGACACTGATGGGGTGCTAGGCCCCGGAGGGGTAGACAGGTGAGCAGTGCGGAATACCCAGGAGACCCCAGGTGTGGGAAAGCAGAGGCTCCTGGGGATCATACTCCCTCCACCTTTTCCTGCCCTGAACCTACAGCTGCTGGCCCCTCCTACTCACCTGCCAGCCAGACCCCATTGTCCTGCGGCATCTGGGGAGTGCTTTGTCCTATCTCTTGCCAGCTGGGGGACCTCAGGACACTGCCTTGGCCTCTCATCACCTGCTTTCTTTCTGTGTGGGAGGACCCAGCCACTTCCACGGGGGTTCAGCGAGGAGCAGGGGACAGAGTGGATGGCATCCAGCCAGCAGGGTCAGCTCCTGTGGTGACCAGGAAGCAGCTGGTCAGCTTTAAACACACCTGCAGCTCCCTGTCCCTCCCTGTCCCTCCCTGTCCCTCCCTTCTTCTTCTCTCACCCACTCCCCTTTCTCTGTTATAGCCGAAAGTGGTCACAGCCCCGTGGAAGAAGAAAGATGCCTGATGTGTCACTAGGGAGGTGAGGGATCCTTTTGAGGCATGCCCAGTGGGAGGACTTTCTTTTCTTCCGGTTGAGTCTAGTTTCTCTTCACTCTTTGAACACTTGGAGACATGAATTAATTCCCCTGGTCACTGTGTCACTCATTTGTCGGCTCACTCGGCTGCTCACCCCATCCGTGTCTTCCCATCTTTATTGAGCTCAGCCTTTTTTGTCAAGCAAGAAGGGAGATTTCTTAGGAGAACATAGACAGCCCAAGGACAAGCAGAGAGTAGAGTAGCTGGTCCTCCCCAAAGATGGGAGCCAGCAACTGTTTAAGACATGAGAAGCCAAGCCTGCTGTATCTTTTCGCCATTCTGGGGTCACACATTCACTCACCTCTGCTCCTCTTTGTACATCACTAGACCCTTCCATCTTTTCAATCTCTTGGCTTCTCTCCATTTCCACTGCCATGACCCTAGTGTAAAGTACTTTTCTTTTTTTTTTTTGCCTGGGAAACTGAGGCAGCCTCCTGAATTTTCTCCCGAATCCCACCCTTGCCCACTTCCAATCTGTGTCTCTCACTACAGCCAGAGGGATTTTTAGAAATGAACAGTTTATTCAACAGATTTCACTGATCCTAGGAAAGACGTCAAACTCATAAGCACGGTGTGGAACTGGATTACCACTCCCCCACATTCGGTGCCCTGTATCGAAGTGCCCTGCTCGGTGGGAGGATTATACAGCACGGCCCATGTTGTCCTCAGGCATGGCAGAGGGGCTGCTGAACAGTGAAAACAGATGTGAGCACACGCGTTAAGAACCAGTGAGTAATTTACCACTTTTCTTTTCCTTTTTCCACGACAATGGCAATATTCCAGATAGAGACAGACTGCTCTGTCAACCTGAGTCCAGAGGGGAGAAGAGACGAAGGAGAGCCACATGTGCATGTAGTCTGAGACATAAAGAAACTTTATTGTAGGCCACTGAGATTTAGAGAATTGTGTGTTACGCAGCGTAATCCATCCTAACCTAACCGATACGCATAATCCATGAACTCTTGCCCATCGCCCCATTGCTTTGCGGAGGCACCACTGGCCTTTCGGTCCTTACACAAGTTGCTCCCTCCCTCCTTACAACATTTGTCTGTGACTCTCTCTCTCCTGGGAAAGTTCTTCACTCCCACTGTTGGGCAGTTGACAGTTACTCACCAGTGAGGTCTTGGCTTCGCTGTGAAGTACTCAGGAAAGGATGGCCTGGTCTCTGTTCAGAATACCTAGAATTTACCTTCTTTGTCATTAGAGCTCTTTCACTACACTCTAAGTTGGAGGAAAACAGAGCCCAGGGATTTAGATCATGCTTCTTTGAGGCCCTACTCCACCCCCCACCCATGTGCCCGGGCCCATGCTGAGGGGCTGGAGGTAAGGGGGTACATCAGCCCTGCGCCCTGCTCCCACAACCTGCCCCGTGACGGGGGAGATAGGTGTGCAAGCGGCAGCATTTGAACCCATTATGATCGTTCTAGCAGGAAATTAGTGTAAAGAGGCCAGCGAGAAGGCCGGGAAGAGGGGGAGTCAGAGACGGCTTTGAGGAGGATTTGGAGGTGTCCAGGTGGGGGGAGCTTCCTGGGAGAGTGGGCGATGGGGGGATCTGACGGAGGGATTGTAGGGCAAGAAGTGGTGCCCAGAGTTTCCAGGACTTGAAAGAGGATGAAACCAGGAGAAGTTGGAACCAGAAGTAAATATCTGGCGTCTGTGTGTATTCCTGGGAACACAAGTGAGCGTTCCTGTTGGAGTGCCTTTGCAAGCTCATGGTGTTGGCTTCTTGGGGTCGAGGGATGGTGATAACGATGACAGTGGGTTCCAAGCCCTTTCACACCGTGGATATCAGTGGCAGGCTCTGATCCAAGGGTGTGGTGGGCGTGTGTGGGCAGCTGTGTTCCCGGACACAGCAGCGGGAGAGACATCTTTGTCTCCACTCTGCTCAATGGACATGTGTGGATGCCTTAAATTCCTGACTTTGTCTTCTTCTAAGAAAACCCGCCACGGTTCTTTCTAGTGAATCAAGGCTTCCTGTGTACACAGCCCAGTAGTCATTTAAAACGTGTATCAGGTGAACAAAATGAAAGAGAGACGAATCGCCGAAGCATCACGTCCCTGGGTATGATGTCTCTCCGCGTGATCTTGTTGTTAAAAGAATCCACAGGGACCAGGATGAAACCAGATGCTCCATGATTAGGGGCTGTGGTCACTCATCAGGCCCCTGCTCTGGGGAAGTGAGGTGTTTCCTGGGGTTTGAGGGCCCTGATGGGACATGACAGAAAAGCTTCTCAGCCTCCCAGAAGGTTGGAGGGTGGGCAGTGATGCTGGAAAAGTCACCCCCCTCTGTGGCCCTTGAGTTTCTCGCTGTTGGAATAGGGAGGGAGGTACCATTCCCCGACTGCCAACCTCACTGGCTGTGCGGCTGAGGCAGTAGGTGGACAGTTCTCGGAGAAGCCCATTGATTCCAAGGAATTGTGGCTGTTTGATGGTATTATCTTCATGCGGGTGTGAGGTGGCCCCTGCTGGGCTCCCCATACTGGAGGGGACAGACACCCACAGAAACTGGACCAGACCCAGCACACAAGCTCTCCTCGGGAAAGCTGACCTCTGTGTGGTGGTTGTCTAGAGGAAGGGACGTCAGCGCTCACTGGGGGGATGGGGGGTGGGAGGTAGATGGAATAGCACAACCAAGGAGGAGTCTTGTGAGCTGGGACCATAAGGGGAGGAAGAGGGGACAGGCGGGGGCAGGGGGGCAGGTAGGGAGGGGAGCAGAGGAGCAAAGGCCTGCAGGCCCAGGCAGGCCTAGGCGGTGGTGAAAGGAACGCCATCCTCCTGCCTCGGAGAGCTGGTTGAATCTGGCACAACGGGGCCGCTTCCATGGCTCTCTGGGCTAGAGGGTGAAGCTGAGCTCCTGCCTGGCCCTCCGCCCATCTTGCCGTTTTCAGGTCCAGCAGAGCTCACCCGCAGAGCGTAGACATGAGCCTGCCCACCCGACGGATGGGAGCACGGGCTCTGGTCAGATGATGGGGGGGCCAGGGGCCCCCCCGCGGCGGACCGGAGGCCACAGGCGTGGGCAGTGTAGACGCTGAGGCTGCACGCTGCCAGGGTCCGGCTAGGGTCAGTTCCAAAGCCAGTCGGCTCCTCCCTAGGGCCCCTGCCTCTCAGACTAGCTAGTGCCTGCTGGTGAGGCTTCAGAACCTTCCAGGCCACAGCTGGAGGGATCTGGGTCTCTCCAGATCAGCACGTAGGTATCACTTAGTGTGCCCTCTCAGACTGGCATCCCCGGCAGCCTGCAGGGCCCAGCTGCGGAGCCCAACGCTGCGTGTCTGTGCTCCATGTGAAACAGTGCTGCAATGCATGAGTAGTGTCCGCAGCGGGTGAGGAAGGGGAGGCCTGGGTTATGCACGCCAGCCATTTGGCACTCCTGGTACACCCCCTCATTTTGCATATGGAGAAACGAGGCCCAGAGGGAAGAATGCCCTCGTCCAATTGCCTGTCCTTTCACTTCCCGCTCTGGCCTCTCGACGGAACTCTTGGGACCCCCCGTGACACCACGTGAAAACAGTCAACTATGTGTGTGACAAGGAAATCATACTGGATGTGTCTGGACCCACACCATGTTTCTCTTCTTGTTTTTCCCCTTTGCCTCTGTTCTGTTTTAATACTTCGTGTGTTTCGTGCATTCTGAAGGATGGTGGGACAATGAACATCCGTGGGCCCACAGCTCAACTCCAGAACTAGAACATTCCCAGTCACTTCCATCTCCTCCTTGCCTGCAGGTCACCCCTCTCTGCAATTTGGTGTTTGTTTGTTTGCCATTCTCTTGCTCACAGGCCGACTGAATAAGCCTAAACATTAGATTGCTTCTTCGTTCTCAAGCTCTAAAAACTTCCTCTCTGTACGTAGATCTCTAAAATTTGCATTTTTGTACTCAACATTTCCCTCTCTCTGAGCTTGAGCCGTGCTGCTGTGTAGCTGGAGTTTGCTGTCACCAGTGTGGAAAGAAATTGTGTGACTGTGCTACAATTTCTTTTTGCATTGCTCTGTCAGGGAGTATCTGGGTCATTTCCTCTCTCCCCCTCCTCTTGCTAACAGTGCTGCGACGAACTCTTCTTGGGTGTGCCTTGTGTGGCTCCTGGGAGTGGATTTGCAGGGTGCTAAGGCATGGGACTGGTCAACCTAACAAGAAAAGGCCAAAGCGGTTTTCAGTGTGGCCAGACCAGGTTTCACACTCATCAACCGTGGGTGCCAGCTGATCTCCATCCTCTCAGACCCTCGGTGCTGTCAGATGTCACATGTCTTCCTCACTGTGAGCCTGATGGATGTGAAATCTCTCACGGGGACCTTACCTTGCACTTCCCTGCATCCTCGTGACATCGGGCAGCTTTTCCCGTGTTCATCTGTGCACTCCGTTTCCTCCTCTACGACATGCCTGCTGTGGTCTTTTTGCTCATTGCCTCTCTTCTTCCTGTGGATTTGTAGGACTTCTTTATGTATTCTGGATACTGATCCTTTGCTAGTTGTACATATACTTTTAGTGATTTGTCTTTCCACCCGTCATTTGGTGAAAGGAAATTTACGTTTTACTGCAGTGAAAACTATCGATTTTTTTTTATGCTTACTGAGCTTTTAACACCTTGGTAAAGAAATTGTTCCCAACGCCAAGTTTGCAAAGATATTCCCCCAGAATATCCCCCTCTTCAACTTCTCTCTTTCAAATATAGATTTTTAATGTGTCTGGAATGGTTTCCGATGTCCCAGCACCGTTTACTAACTGGGCCGCCTTTCTCCAGTCACATGTCAAGAAGCCTTTTTAAAACTCCTAAGTACTGAGCTCTTCAGATCTCTGATCATTTGTAGCACACCTGCAGTCATTCATGCCTGCTGTCCGCGTGTTCTCCCCTCTCCCTCTTTCTACCATTGCGATCCCTGGTACGTGCAGGTGCCCCAGGAGGCCCTGTGTAGCCATGTATGGATTTTTTTCTATGTTTCTTTCTTTATCATTTTTTGAGAAGGAGAGAGAGAGAGAGTGGGGAAGGGGCAGAGACAGAGAAAATCCTAAGCAGGCTCCATGCTGTCGGTGCAGAGCCCGATGTGGGGCTCGGTCCCCTGACTGTGAGATCGTGACCTGGGCTGACAGCAAGAGTCAGACGCTTAACCGTCGGAGTCACCCAGGCGCCCCATCCATGGATGTTTTTGTGAGGATGAGGAAACAGGAGCACAGAGGAGGGTTGAGTTTGTAATGGCCACACAACGACCGTGTTGGGTGACCCCAACGTGGAGTCTGTCTCCGATTCTCTGAAGGCGGGTTCTGTGTTCCTTCCTCTTGGTGTCTGGCTGTGCACAGTAGGGCTGGTGGGTTGGGACCCAGGACCCTGGGGCTGTCAGTGGAGGGATCGGACATGACAGCCTGCCTTTCCGTTTCCATCCCATGGGCTCCCCAGAGCTGGTGTGAAAGCCATTTGGGCACATTGTCCCTGGGGGCCTGAAAACCTCCTGCCACCTCTGCTTCTCACCCCTGCCTCATCCCTCCTGCTGTCGTTTTGATGATGAAGCAGCTGAGGTTTAACTCCTGCCTCTCACTCCCCACCGGCTCCTTGCCCGGTAAGGGGAGGGAGAGCCCTGGGAGCAGTACCCCAGCACCCTCAAACCTGGAACAGAGTCGAATCCTTGCCGGGAAGGCTCCACCCTTGCTCTGAGTGATGCAGAGTCATGGCCTCTGATGATGTGGATGACAACTCACTTCTGCAGCATTTGTGATGTGCCGGGGCCCGGTCTGAGCATTCCGTGGGGTCCTCGTCACCCTGTGTGGAGACACTGTTTTTACACTCATCTTATAGATGCGGAAGCTGAGGCTCAGAGCCGTTATGAGGCTCCAGATTCCACGCTCTTTACCACGAGACTGCATGGTCCCTTTGGACCCCGACCAGGCCCTAGCTCTCCCTCCTGGTGACTGGCCCAGGACCCGGGGATGGGTCTGCCATGGGGCCCCTCACGGAGTGCAGAAGAGCTTTGTCCCTGAACCCTGGATCCATGGTGGGTCTGGGCCTGCCCTGGGCCTCCTTGGCCCTGGAGGGTGCCCTCCCCGGCTTCCGAGGCTGAGCCAGGCCAGCCGGTGTTGCTCCTGTTTGCGGCCAGGGAGTCCCAGCTCCAGTTAGAGACTTCTCTCTTTTGTAGGCTCTAGAAACTTTGAGAAGGGCCCTAAATGGTGGGCCCTCGATTAAGGGGTTTCAGAAGGCAGGAGCCCCAGGGACGCCTTGCTTTGCAAAGCCCCTTGTGTTCCAGGAACTGCTCTCTGTGGCCACCTCAAGACGAGGTGTTTTTGACAAACATGTGTCACCTGCATGACACTTGTAAGCAGTTATGCCATGGCCATAAATCTGGGCTTGTGCTGCCGAGTGCGATACCGGCTCCTACATGTGGCTGAAGCACTGCCAACGGTGTCTCTGCTGGTTTGTCTGGCAGTGGGGGGTGCCAGGCTGCTTCAGGACACATCGGCTCCCAGCCAGTGGCTGTATGCTATGAAGTCCCAATGCCGACGTCTTTCTCAGCATCCCACTCCCCCTTCCTGACCTTCCTGGCTCCCACTGGATGTCTCACAATGTGGACACTTTTGCACCCAGTCATGCTAATTGCTCTGAAAAGAAATAAAGCGGGAGGAGTGTGCAGGGAGTGACGCAGGCCATTTGTAAGAAAGATCTGTGATCTCCGGTTTGTTTAACAAACCTACTGGGTCAGAGCCTGAAGGAAATGGGGGGGAGCCGTGCGGGTATCCGGGAAGAGCATGCTAGTCAGGAGAGCTGCACATGCAAAGGCCCGGAGGTCAGGTTGGGTCTTATGGGTTGGAGGCAGGTGTGTCTGGAGTGCAGTGAGAGGCGCAAAGCTGGGAGCAGGGTGGGAGTAGGGAGCATCGTGTGGGATGGTGAGGCATTTGGCTTTCACCTGGAGTGTCACGGAAAGCGGCTGGAAGGCCCTGGGTAGGTCCAGGAAACCGCAGAGGAGGCCAGATGGCTTAGGCGCAGCCACTCCCGGGCCAACTATACCTTGGTCGTAACTGTGCTGACTGCAGATCCTAGCTGTAGAGCAGAACCCAGGTGACAGCAAACATGAGGGCCAGGTGACGGTCCCGAGGCCACCAGTCCATCTGTCTGCAGCCAGGCCTCTGCCTATAGATCCTGCAGCCTGTGCATCCTGCCCAGAATGCTGGGATGCCGGGATCAGTTAGGTTCTGCTGCGGAATAACCACCCCGAAATGTAGCGGCTTGCACCAACTGTTGACTTAGCTGGGCAGCTAGCTGGTCGGGCAGGTCTTCCGGGCTCCCTCAAGCATGTGTGGTCAATGGCAGGGGTCGGCTGATTGCCGGCTGGCTGTTGGCCGGGGCGACTAGGGGCGGTGGTGAGTAGGCTACACGTGTCCCATTCTTCCAGGAGGCCGTCTGGGCTTCTGCACATGGTGGTGCCAGGGTCCCGAGAGGGTGGGCACGCAAGGCCACGAGGCTCTTTGAGGCCTACGCCTGAAATTGGCACGGCATCATTTCCACCACATTCTGTCGGCCAGAGCAAGTCACGGAGCCAGCGCAGATTCAAAGCGGGGGGATCTAGACCCCACCCCTGATGGGAAGAGCTGCCCCATCATAGTGCAAAGGGTACGGAGACAGGGGGGTGGAGGAACAGAGCTGTTTAGGGGTCAACCGCAGTGTCCCGTGTTCTGGAGAGAGGAGCAAGGCAGGAGCCAGGGCCCCAGAACAGTCAGCCATGGCTGTGTCTCTGTCGCCCTGAAGAAACCAGACCCCCAACAATCCAGGACTAGGCAGAGGAAGCTCAGACCATTTGTTCCTTTGTCACCAAATGCCACCTAGCCAGTAGCGATAGACTCAACAGTCCCCATGGAGGTGTCTTTCTCTAGGGTGCTTACACCCAAGGACTGCGGAGATCATATGAAACATCGCACACCTTTGGCACCACCTCTTCCAGGAAGCCCTCCAGGCTTCTTCTGGGCTCTCCCAGGCTCACCCCCTCCCCCCGTCACAGAAGACAGTGTATTTGTGTCCCTCATTGGTGCACGTGTGTGTCAGCCTCCTGAGTCAGAAAGGCCAAGGCCTGAGGACGGGGCTGTGTCTCACTCACCCCGAATCCCTACTCCTAGCTGGGAGTGTGCACTGAGGATGAGGCTGGCAAGGTATGGGTATACTGGGGACCTGCATTCAGTGCTGACTCACAGTTGATGTCTGCAAGGGAAGGGGAGGGTCACTGTACCTGGTAGCAGGCCCCAGATGAGCTCGGCCTGGAGCCGGGACGGGGGGTGCTGGGAACGCATGCTGGATGCAGGTGGCAGCCAGAGCTCAGCGGAGCAAGGGCAGAGACCACAGTCCTCTTGCAGACAGAAATGGGTCTCAAGCTCTGGGCGCCAGCACCAAGGCAGGAAGGCAGCCCACAGGAGAGCGTGCAGAGAAGCCACTCCGGGTGTTCAAGGCCAGCACTGGGCAGATGGAAAGGCAGGCAGGGCCTGCCAACCCTGAGGAAAAAAGAAACATCAGCCACGTTTGGCTATAGTCAGCTTTCGTTTACTGGAGTTTCCCTTGCCTGAGATCCACTGTACCCAAAATCAATATTATTAGCATTAAAAAAGAGAAGCCAACTAGGAGGTAGCAACCCCGAATGCACTGTGGTTTCGGTGCCATCCCAGCGCAGGAGAAAAACCTTCATCACCTTCTCATGCATACCAGAGACAAGGGAGGGAAGAATGGCGGCGGGGGGTGGGGGGGGTGCTGTCTTCACGAGGCCTCCAGGAGTGCCTCCCTGGGGCTCATAGTGAGTTAAGCCAGCCAGGCCTGCGAGTGTGCCAGCTCGTCCTGCCCACCTGGCGTCAGCACCATTGCCCCGGGCTGGGCCGGGCCGTCTCCCGTGGGGAGAGAGCTTGAAGCTTTTGCAGTTTGTAGTGGTCTGTTGTATTTAGAAACCCGAGCATCCCAGGGTCATAAATTACCTTGAACTAGTTTGCTAACCCTTGTGACTCGGTACAGCGCCTTCTCAGAAGCGGCCAGTTATGTCACGGACTGAGTGAGGCGTGGCCCAGTCCCCGCAGTGAGGCAGCGTGTGCCAGGCCTGGCGTGGATGGTAGCCACCCAGGACCACGGGGACGATGCAGGGAGGTGCCGCAGGTCTGTGCACGGCATTTCTGTGGAAATGCACTCCAGAAGGGAGAAGGGTCTGTGAGTCCATGAAGTGGGATTCTCACTCCCGGCACGTGGTCGTGAGAGCTGTACCACATGGAAGAGGCAGAGGGCACCGTGTAGTTCAGCATTCCTGTTACGTCCCTGCTGGAGGATCAGCTCCTGCTTGCACCTTCCCAGGGATGGGGGCTCATCGCTGCCTGAGACATTGCACATGGACAGGAAGTTAGCTTCCCGCAAATTCCAGCTCCATCATCTGGGTACATGTTCTGAATCGGTGCTTGCAACAGCCTGGACAGAGTGGGAGGCCGTTGCAAGGCTGCTGGCCAGCTAGGACGGCTCTCCCAGCCTTTCCTCCATTGCCACAGCCCTCTGGCCACAACAGGTGCTAAAGGGCCCATCTGGTTAGACATTCCGAGTGTTACCCCTGCACTGCAAGTTCATTGGCCACGGCAATGTTGACATCAAGAGAAACACGTGTCATTTTCTCATCTCTAAAAAGAGCTCCAACCCCCTCCCGTTTTTGTATTCAGAAAGCAGAGGGGTGACCCACACTTTCTGGGGTCATGGGGAGGAGATTCAGGTGTGAAGGGAGCATCTGCTTGTAATGTGGGATCCAGTTCCAGGATCCCCTGGCGTTCCTTGAAATTTGCTGGAGAAACACAACCCATTTGATGTGCAAAACCAGGCTTCCAACAGAATGGGACAGCTGAAACAGCCCAAAAATGGACAAACCGCATGAAACAGGTTTTGAAGGCTGCAGCCTTTCAGGCAGTCTGAGCCTCCCCGAGCAGCAGGGAACGGGTTTTGCCGGGAGACGCCCGTTTGCGATGGCGCGCGCGCTACTTTTCCCCCGGCCGAGACAGGTGCAAACTCAGATGTATTCATTTTCCACAAACGAAACGCTCGGTTTTGACCATGTTGCAGACCTAGGACTTGGCACCCTTGTTCCCGGGGGGTATGTGTCTGGTTTTCACTCCATTCCGAAGGAGCCTGTGGAGGCTCCCAACTTTGAACCTTCTAAATTTTTTTTTTCAACGTTTTTATTTATTTTTGGAACAGAGAGAGACAGAGCATGAACGGAGGAGGGGCAGAGAGAGAGGGAGACACAGAATCGGGAAACAGGCTCCAGGCTCTGAGCCATCAGCCCAGAGCCTGACGCGGGGCTCGAACTCACGGACCGCGAGATCGTGACCTGGCTGAAGTCGGACGCTTAACCGACTGCGCCACCCAGGCGCCCCTCCCAACTTTGAACCTTCTAATGATAATGATTTACTGGTTTCAGGGGGTTCGGGGTGGGGGTGGCGGGGGGAGGTGGGACAAGAAGAGTGATGCAGAGTTTGGAGTCTGAAGGAATGATTAGCTGCGTGGGGGGCCCGGGGCCAGTGCTGATGCTGTAGTTAAGGCACAAGGACTTTCCGCAGCACCAAAGCATCACCTTTTGCTTCTCATCAACCCCTTGAAACGAGCTCAGTCATGTTCACTGATAGGAATCAGTACCACGTAATGAGTGTCCGCCGTGGGTCAGGGCCTCACCGCACCTGTACAACCAACCCCACCCGTTCAAGAGGGTTATGGTGCGCCCCAGTGTTTGAGCTCTGGGAGACTGGGGTAGAGAAATGCTGAACAGCTTCCCTAGACAACACAGCTTTCAAATGCAGATCTGAGACTTCCCACCCAAAGCCTTTCCAGGTCCTGTCCTTGGTGCCTGTGGAAAGTACAGATTTCCAGGCCCTGTCCTTGACATGTCTGACTCGGTAGGGTCGGGGGCGGGGCCCGAGACTCTGAATTTTGCCCCCTTCCCGCGTGATTCCAGCAGGCAGCCTGGACACCCAGCCTCTGTCCAAGCAGGCCAGCGTCCAGTATTCGGCTGTGCCCAGCTCACCAGTGTGAGCTCAGAAACACCGAACCAAGCAGTTCCCCTGGATCCCCCCACCCCCCACCCCTGGCACAAGAATCCTAAAACCCTGACTGGCATTTTCCAGAGGTCCCAGCAAGCTTCTCGGGACCCTGAGCAGCCAGCCAGTGAAACCTGAGGACTGCTTGTTTGGGGAGTGTGGGGGCTGCTTCTGGAGAAGGTGGGCTTGGTTACAAGTGTTGTCTTCATTGGAACGACGACGTGGAAGGGAAAGCAATGAGTCCAAATTAATCCGTTTTCCTGTGAACGTCTCCCACCACCCCGTGCCAAGGCGAGGCAGCCTTTGTAATTAACTGACTGGGCCTTTTCTCCCCCCAAACCCAAAATGGGAGCGTGTGATTTATTTTGTGTGCGAGGTGGTATGAGAATTGCCAAAGTTGGCAGATGAGGCTGGGATGTTGGTGGAGCTGGGTAAACAGGGCTGAGCTGTCTGTCACCTCCAGGTCGGAATGGGGAGCTGGCTCCAAAGCAGGGACAGGGGCCGGGGCCACGGAGGTGCTGTGCGTGCCGAGGGCTGAGCAGGTGGCCTTGGGAGGAGAGCAGAAACTTCTTAGCACTGTGGATGGGAGTAGAGGCACTACAGTTCTGAAATCAAACCCTTCTCCTCGTCCTACCCTGTGTCACCACGGACCAGACACTGAACTCTCCAAGCGTCAGAGTCCACGTGGGTTCAGCGGTCTTTACTGAGTGCCTGCCGTATGTAGTGGACCCGAGTTCATCTGCCTGATGCGCATAAAGACCATCACTGAGACACGGGGTATAAAGCAAAGCAAGAGTTTATTCCAGAGGCAGGAGGGCGAGCCTCACATCCACCTCCCTAGAGGAGGAGAGTCAGGGGTACTTAGTGGCGAAGGAAAAAGGTCAGGGTACAGAGTTGCGGCTGCTAGCCCTTTGGTTACCCTTTTCAGTCCCCAGGGTCTTTTGACCCGTCCTCATTCTTGTGGGTATTGGGACCACCACCCGGCCGCGGCCGTTACTTCCTGCTGAGGTGGGGTGGAGACTGGGGTTAGACAAGGGGAAACTTTGGGGTGGAAAGGAATGTCCTGCATTACCGGGATTTTTGTACTTTGGTCAATAGTTCCTGTACCATGTTGTGTCTAGGGCTTTAGGGGTACTAGAGAACAACAGGCAGCATGTTGTCCTCGTGGCTTGATTCCCTTGGACCAGTTCCCCCGCGTCGGAGGTTCAGGTCCGGCAGAGGCTCACTGGTCTGAGCCGGGTCCCTTTCGACCTCCTCCCTGCTGACAGGTGTAGGGAACCTGTGGATTCTTGTCATTCAAGTGTGAATCCACGGCTCAATTCCCTGTAGTCTCCGGGGAGTGGGGGGTCAACGGCACCTCGCAGGGTCTGACCTGGACAGTGAGGCTGGAGCTGGTCCTCTGGGCTCCCGCTCTTCAGGTCTTTAGTGACATCTTTAGTGACACCTTTGGATGTCACCAAGGGATTCAGGCAGCGTGAAGACACATCTGTGAGGTACATCAGCCTGCCGGAAGCAAACGCAGGCCCTGGATGTATCCAAATCGCTGGTGGGAGCCCCGCCAGCACCTCCTAGGTCACGAAAGAACATAGAAAGTCTTGCATATGACATTCCACAGGGGCTTAAACCAAGCCCTCTTCTAGGGACCACTCTTTCCCAAAGCAGGGCAGATGGCACGGGTTGTTCCCAAGTGAAGTGGGTTTCTTGGCAGAGCTTTGCCAAAGTTCATTTTTTTCCCTTTTTCCACTCTCTCGGTGTCTCCAGGAAGCGTGTGATTTCCACTGAATGCCCAAGGCCTTGGACGCTGTGGTTGTCACTCCATTGTCACTCTGAATTATTAGCGGCAGTCCAAACCTAGAAATGATCTCGCTTCAAAGCATTTTGACCACTCCCGAGGCCTTCTCTGAACAGCAGGGAGGAACCTCAACCCCGTTGATAAAGGTGTCTGCAGATACAAGCAAACCCCGAGAATTTCCCATTGTTCTTTGCATTCTGGGAAAGGCTGCGTGCCGGTCTTCCCCAGGTTTGGGGCGTCTCAGTTGTATACCCTTGAGAACTTGTGGGCACCCAGTCTTAGGATTGTTTTTAGCACAAGCGTTGCCTTTTGTAGCATTTCGCTGAAATCGGAGCCCGCAGTATACTTCTGGATCCACTGGAGAGGGGCATCTTTCCCATAACGGGTGCTTCGAGGAATGTGGCTAATTATTTCTTTCATCAGATGCTCTAGGGTAAGGATTCCTTCTATTTCCAGCCGGTGTCAAGGCCAGCACGGTGTCCAAACCCCCACTCCTTACTTAACTCCTCTTTGGTCCTCCAAGGGACGTTGGGGTTGATATGTAGTTAAGTCTATCTTTGGCACGAGAGCTCTCCCAGAGGGTCTTGGAGTCTTTGACGGGCTGCCAGCATGGTTCCCTTGGGCAGTCGGTCCACTTTGTGGCGTCTTCCGCAGCAGACGGTAGCTGATGGGTCACCACTGCACCCAGCTCTTCCTTGTCTTTGACCCGTGACACTGTCCCCATCCGTGAACACGTCCACGTCTGGATGCTCCGATGGCAGCTTGTCCAGTCGGGATGGCTGCGATCAGCTTGTTCAGCTCTCCGTGTGTCTCTGGCGATCTTTCTGAGTGGCCCTTAGATCACCGGGCCACTTTTCTCTCACGTGTACCTCGGCTGGCCTGGCTTCGGTTTGCGGGGCTTCAGGGAAAAGCAGTGTTCGTTCTCAGGGCTTCCAGTCAACACGGTGGGAGAAAACTGGAAACCTTAGTTTGGAGAGTCAGGGTCAGATATTCAAGGAAACCAGAAGAAGTCAGGACCCAGCCCAGGTGTATAGACAACCAACGAAGCCTCCAAGACGGCTCATCGGAACCATGATCTTACATTTTCACAGGTGTGTTACTGGAACAATCTCTCTCTCTGAAACCACCCTCATCTCCGCCAAAGAGAGCCAGATTAGGACACGTTTGTTTGTGAAATTGTCCAGTTGAAGCTGGGCCTGTTTACACAAGCGCCATCACAACGGTGATTGGTCATATAGGTGTTGGGTTTTTTCAATCTGCTTCGCTGGAACTTTTCGTAAGGAATGTCAGATTGAACTTTTAACAGCCTTGTCAGGCTAAAGAAGCCAAGCCAAATACTGGCCATCAGCCTTTGCCTGCCATACCTATAGGTGTGGGTGGCTCCCTCTCTTCTCGAGATCCCCCAAATACCCTGAGGTTCCTGCACCTGCCAGGAAGTGACGACCTTCCTTATTCACCTGGTAGGGCTGCTGGAAACTTTGTAAGCAAGGTACGAGGCCAGTTTTCCAAGGGGCTTCATTGGCTCGGCAAAGTCAACCTTAATTAGCTCCTTAAAGCTCTCTGATTGTAGCTGAGTCTAGGCATATCTCCCTCAACTATGACATTCCAGTCAAAGCCTTGGCAACATGACCAATGTTTCCAGTGGCGTCCTGTTGCAAGGAGAACGGATTCGTATCGAACTTCTGCAAATAAATACACTGCCGTGAAAGTAGGAGAATACTCCCTGAGAGTTTTGAATTCTGGTGATACCACGTAGGGAGAAAGGGATAAATGTTTCCTATCTGTGTATGAAGAAATTATTTACCAAACGTCTGCCAAATGTCATAGGCAGACTTAAATTTAGAAGAGCAAACATTAGAGGACCAGCAATGTTTACACAAGGGTCTGTTTGAAAGCAGTTTCCCCATTAGTTCTGGGACTTCTTACTAAGCTTAGCTTTATGATCCTGAAGGGATCAGAGAGCTGTATTTGTCAATGCAGTGCAGCTGGCAAGGAGATTCTGTGACACACGCTACTTCAGTGGTTAGTAGTACAAGCGATGACGCTATACCAGGACATATCAAACCCTTAGGAATCTTATAAAATCTCTAGGACACTTAGAGCAATCACCCATACAACAAAGCCTAAGAAGGTTCCTCATCGCTTATTTGATGATGCCTCCCATGTCATTTGACACACCAGGGAATAAGCCTAATTCGTCAAAAAGACTTCCATTCACAAGCTGGGTTTTTGGAAGTTGGTGAAATACCAGAAGGTTTCAAAACACGTGCCTAAATAGGATTACAGATCACTACAAAACAGGATACTTATTTAGCCGGGATGGCAAGAAGAGATTCTCAAGGTAAATGCAGACAGCAAGGTAAATGGAGCTGTGAGCAAACCTTAGCTCTCTTAACACTGAGCAGATTCAACTTTCTTAAGGAAGCAAAGACCTAACAAAGACAAGACATAGAAACTTTGTTTTTCTAGGCAGCTTAAAGATAAAGAAAAACCTCTGTTGATAATTTAGACCCATCATCTAAGAAGCCTCTGTCACATGAACAGCGAGAAAACCCAAATTCCAGTCTTATACCGCTGTACTTTGGATATTAAAACTCATTCGTTGCAACAAGATGAATTTTTTAAAAGATATGCAGTCCCTTCTTTCTTCCTCCGTGTCACCTCCCACGTTGATACATACTTATTTGGACAAGGACATCCAGGGCACTGCATGGGTCTGAGTTCTTGTGGCGGGTGTTGGGATGTGCTGACCAGAATGTCCGGCAGGAACCCAGGTCTCCCAGCCATAGCAATGCTGCCTACAGCCTTCGACGCTCAGACATCATCAGGGATCGCCGTGACTGTAGGCAGCGGCCTTGCCAAGGGCATTGCCCGCTGCCCAGGTGGTCACATCCAAAGACGCTTACGAAGAGCCAGCCCCTTCCACCTAAGTTTGGATGCTTCCGAAGGGCAGTCCAACTTTCGGGACGGCTCAGAGAGTCGGCTAAGGCTTCCGTTGAAGTGTCACTGCTCAACTTCTGCCTGACATCGTTCTCTGCCTCCCCCTTCTCTTCCCCGGGGGTCGATCGCTGCCCTCATAAACTTGTTTCTTACATGCGAAACTCCAGAATCTCGGTCCCGACCATGCATAGCATTTCTTTCGAAAGATTCCCTTCTCGCAAACCTTCTGCAATTTTCCCTTTCGCATTCCTTCAGATTTTGTCCTACGTTTTCCCCTCTTTGTTTTTTTTTAAATTTTGTTTGAGAGAGAGAGAGCACAAGCGGGGGAGCAGGGGAGAGAGAGACACAGAGAGACACACAGAGAGAGAATCTCAAGCAGGCTCCACTTGGAGCCTGACACGGGGCTCAATCCCACAACTCTGGGATTATGACTTGCGCAGAGGTCAGGAGCGGGATGCTCAACAGACTGAGCCACCCAGGTACCCCAAGTTTTCCCTCTTTGAATAACCAGTCTCACTTTCACTAAATACAGAATTTTTTCCCTTATTTGGTCAAGTAGCCTTAATTACATTTGTTAAAATTATTTACATCTGTCTGTCTGTCCTTCGCTTGCCCGTAAAGCTTCAGAAGCCATTGGACAGGGCTCTAACGTCTTTCTCTTTTCCATCACATTTTGTGACAGTCACAACGCCAACAGCTGGTTTGACTTACAGTAAACACAAGCAGAGTGAAACTATCACATTTAATGTTGGCAATTCTAAAGACTTATGTCCATTTTAACTAAACAAACATCGTTACATTAGCTTTCGAACCAAATATTTTCCAAGATCACTTGAACTTGAAAGACACCTGGGGTTAGTTTCTATCTTTCTGAGTTTTAGAACGCCCAGTTCTTTTTTTTTCTTTTAATTTTTTTAATGTTTATTTACTTTTGAGAGAGAGAGACAGACAGACAGAGACAGAGCGTGAATGGGGGAGGATTAGAGAGAGAGGGAGACACAGAATCTCAAGCAGGCTCCAGGCTCTGAGCCCTCAGCACAGAGCCCTACGTGGGGCTCGAACCCACAGACCACAAGATCATGACCTGGGCTGAAGTCAGACGCTTAACCGAGCGAGCCACCCAGGCGCCCCTAGAACACCCAGTTCTTACAAGCACTTGCCTTCAAACCAGCTAAGTAGAGCACTTTTACAAATTAATTTTCACAACCACCACCCGGAGGTAGAGAAACTATCTCACATTTACAACATACATAGACACACGTACCATTCCACAAACAGGGTGCAAGCAAAACCTTAAAGGCCCAGTTTCCTAATATCTCCCTTTTACAAAACACAGCTAAGTGCGAGATGGTCTTACCATTTATGGATCCCTTCATCGGTCGTCTTTCTCAGGAGTCTGATGAATGTTGTGGTGGAGCAGAGTTGCCAAAACAAACGATGGCCTCGTTTGGGAGACTCCAGCCCATAGGGCTGGATGTGCAGATAGATTGTCCTTTCCCAGTGTCCAACGAGGACATGGCTTGTTGTATTCAAAGATGCCCAAAGCAGTCAAAGCAGCTGACAGACCAATTGAAGCCCAGGTTACCTCCGTGAATTCTCCCCTCCCCACCCCACCCCCTGCCCCGCTTCAGCTGTGTCCAGTCTGCGGTGTGGCCCATCCGTTGTGGACGGAGGCTCTCAGAAGAGGTCCATAGATGTTCAGCCTGATTCTGGAGACACTGCTGGTCCTCTCTTTCCACAGACCAGAGAAAGGTCTCTTTTGTCGCTGAGAAAATAACTCATCTGGCTGGATATTTTAGAAAACTCCTCTGGTGACTGTCTGGAAGGTGGCCCAGAGATATTTAGGGTGCATCAAAGCAATGGCGGCCTGATAGAACTAGTTAGGAAGTGTTCTTTCCTGAATTTTTTGGAAGAGTTTGAGAAGATTGGTGTCAATTCTTCCAATGTTTGGTAGAATTCACCAGTGAGGCTGTCAGATCCGGGGCTTTTTTTGGTCAAGTGATCTTTGATTACAGCCTCAGGCTCCTCCCTAGTTATGTACGAATCTCTTCCGATTTTCTCTTTCTTTGTGATTTAGTCTTGGTAGGTTTTCTAGGTCTAGAAATTGGTCCATTGTATCTGGATTCTCCAATTAGCTGGAATACACTTGTTGATAGCACTCTAACCCTTCCTACGTCTGTAAGGAGTCAGTGGCAATGCAGTCATTGAGTCTTCTCTGCCTCCACCGGCAATCCGGCTAGCAGTTTGGTGTTTTCAAAGGACCAGCTCTTGGGTCCATTGATTATCTCTTTCGTTTTTCTAGCCTCTGTTTCATTTATCTCCGCTCTAATCTTTATTATGTCCTTCCCTTTGCTACCTTTGGCTTTTTCTAGTTTCTTAAGTTGCACGTCTATGGTGTTGATTTAAGATCTGTCTTGATGTTTACTGTGAGCGTTTACAGCTATAAATTTCCCCCTCGCCACTGCTTTGTTGTTTTCCAGGAGTTTTGACGCGTCGTGTTTCATTTCCCTTCACCTCTACGTATGTTCGCATTCCACTGTGATTTCTTCTTCGACACATTGGTTCTTTGAGAGTGTGTTTTCAGTTTTCACAGCTTTTTAAATTTTCCACTCTTCCTTCTGTTACCCATTTCTGACTTCATCTTCTTGTGGTTGGAAAAGATACTTTGTATGATATCTATCTTGTGAAATCTACTGAGACTTAACTCGTGACCTAATGCAAAGACTGTCTCAGAGAAGGTCCCGCGTGCCGTTATTGTTGGGTGGGGTCCCGTGCCCGTCTGTTAGATCTGGCTGGGCTATGGTGTTCTTCAAATCCTCTGTGTCCTTACTTACCTTCTGTCTGGTTGTCCTGTCCGTTATTGACAGTGGGATATGGAAGGCTCCAACGATTATTATAGAACTATTTTTCCCTTCAGTTCTGTCGATAATGGCCTCTCATTATGTGTGTAAATGTTTATCATCTTTTCTTCTTGCTGTACTGAACCTCTTAATTCATATAAAATGTCCTTCTTTGTCTCTTGTAACATTTTCTGATTTAACGTCTGTTCTGTCTGGTATTATTACAGCCACTCCACCCTTTCTTTTGGCTACTATTTGCATGGATTATCTTTTTCCTTCCTTTCACGTTCACCTTTTTTGTGTCTTTGGATCTGAGTCCCTTGTAGGTAACAGAGAGTTGGATCCTATGTTTTTATCCATTTCACTAATCTGTTTAATCTGCTTACATTTAAAGTCATTACTGATAAGGAAGGAATTCCTTCTGTGGTTTGCTCTTTGTTTTCTATATGCCTTAATTGCTTTCTGTCTCAAATTTTCTGCATGACTATCTTCTTTTGCATTTAGTTGATTTTTTTTTGTAGTGAAACATTTTAATTCCCTTCTCATTTCCTTTTGTGTATGTTCTGTGGCGTGTGTGTGTGTGTGTGTGTGTGTGGTTGTGTGTGGTTACCATGGGATTGCTTTTAACATCCTAAAGTTACAACATTGTAGTATCAATTTATACCAGCTTAACCTCAATAACACATGAAAACTCAGCTACTTTACAGCCCTGACCCCACCTTCTGTCAGTTGTTAATGTCACAAAATCACATCTTTATGCATCTTGTGTCCAAAAGCATAGATGAATAATTAGGTTTTTAAATATATCAGTCTCTTAACATAGAGAACAAAAAGTAGAGCTACAGACCAAAGTCATAACAGTACTAGCGTTCATAATTGTCTGTCTGTTTACCTTTACCCGAGATTATCTCTTCAGAAGGCTTCGAGTTACTTGTTCAGTGCCCTTTCATTTCAACCTGAAGGACCCCCTTCACTGCAGGGCCGGTCTAGTCATCAGGGCAAGGCTTTCAGCTTTGGTTGATCTGGGAATGTCTTCATTTCTTCCTCATTTTTGAAGGACAGTTTTCCCAAATGTAGGATTCTTGGTTGACAGCTTTTTTCCTTCAATGCTTTAAACACATCAACCCATGCCTTCTAGCCTCCAAGGTTTCTGATGAGAAATCTCCTCACAACCTTATCAGTGAAAATATGATGAGAAGCAATCTTCCTCTGAGCTTTATAGATGTTAATAATGAGCCTTATCGTGTTTTACACAACACAACATTTCCTTATATGTTGTAGCACCATTTTGAGACCAGGAACTGGGTATTTTAAGTGTAGACATTACGAGGTCTATACAAGCCAAAATTACAGTTTTCTAAACTTGAAGTGAAAAGGCCACTGAACCATCTTATAGATTTTGATTTCTAACAAAGTAAATATCAATCTTGAAAAGCCCACACAAACAAACAAAAAGCCCATTGGGGGTCTTTTTTTTTTATTGAGTAAAGGGGTTTTGGGAATAAAAAGTGAGGAAACCACTGTGGTCTCAGACATCCCCAGCCATGATTGCATAATTGGCCCATTTCTTGCTGTGCCCTCACAAAGCCCCATTGTGAAGTCATGGCAAGACCTGTCTATATAAGACCCTGGCTCGGCTGGGTGTTTGGTCTTTACAGCCCAGGAAGCTTTGGTGACCTGTCGGCCTTTGACCCTAGCTAGTTTGTTTTTGACTTCTCTCTTTTTCATTTTGTTTATTTTTTTATTTTCATTTTTCTTTTTTCTCTACTCCTTTTCTCTCCCAATTTTTTTTGCCTTTTTCTGTTTTTACTTTTTTCTTTTTTTCTCCTTTTTTAGTTTTTCTTTTTCTCAATTTTTCATTTCCTCCCTTCATTTTCTTTGTGTGTGTGTGTGTGTGTGTGTGTGTGTGTGAGTGTGTGTGTGTGCGCATGTGTGTGTTTTTCATTTGTTTTATTTGTGTTAGCGTTTTAGTACAGTTAGTATAGTTCATATTGTTAGTATAGTTCATATTGTTAGTATAGTTCATATTGTTAGTATTGTTAGTATTGGCAAATTTTGTAGGTTGGTATTGTTGGTTAGCATAGTCCGTGTAATTAGCATTATTTAGCGTTAGTATAGTTAGTAGGTCACCATCCTTCAGGGGCGTAAGGCCATTACCGCTGGTGAGGAGGACGTCTGTATTTACGAGATCCCCGAGACCACCAGTGAGGGCAGCGTCCCCACGATGAAGCTGACCCAGTACATCCTAACCGGGAAGCAGTCTGATGTGAAGTTCATCAGGAAAACCCAGGAGGACCCCGCTGGCCTCCAGGGACTTTGTCGTGAAGCCCAGAATATGAAGACCTCAAGTCACCCAAGTATTGTCAAGTCACTCAAGGTGATCAACAGGAAGAAATCGTTAGTCCTCCTTTCAAAATATGTAAGCAGAGACAAGCTGTGTGACGATTTTACGCACCATGGCCAAGTGACGGAGGAGGTTCCAGACAAATTCTGCCAGCTGTTATCGGTTGTGGAGTACTGCCACCAACAAGGTATGATCGGCGGGGATCAGAAGCTGGAGACACTGCTTTTTGACAAGAAGCTGAAGGTAAAACACACGGGGGTTGGACTGAGCATCCGGTTTGCTGGCTACAAACTCCACACTTTCTGGGACAGCCCCCCTTATTCTGCCCCGCGACTCTTCCTGCAGCAAAGGGAGCACACCCCTTCCGCAAACGCTTGGAGCCTGGGGGTGGTTTGGTACTGCTTGGCCACCGGGTTTGAGCCGTTTGAGGGGGAAGTCTTCTGGGAAGCGGAACGAAATATGGAAAACAGGGAACACAGTGCTTGGATTTTCATGTCCCTGGGGAGTGAAAACCTGTGGTACACGTTGACAACCATCCAGCCCAAGATCAGCACACCAACCACAGTCCGCTGCTGGAGCTCCATCGCAACCTGTTCCAGCACAGGCCTGTCCTCAGAGCAGAGTAGTCTGACCTCCGAAGGGACCAGCATAGGGACCACGATCAGCGGGCCCAGATGCAACTCACCAGCCACAAACTCCGACACCAGCAGTGAACACAGGCAGCCAGGGAGGATGTCCCTAGAGCCAAAAAATCGGGTTCTCAAAACTCTTGGTAAATTCAAAAAATTATTCAAAAAACACAATAAAATAGAACCCCAAAAAACTGCAAATAAATGAGAGCCATAAGAGAGCCACGTGTCCGTGCCTTTATTTTATTTTGTTTTTTAACTTTAAAGGGACTTAAATGTTTGTTTTGAAACAGAAGGGACAGTGCGAGTGGGGGAGGGACAGAGAGAGAATCCCAAGTCTACTCTGTGCTATCAGCTCGGAGCCCGACGCGGGGCTCCAGCTCACAAAACAGATGGTGGGGACCAAGAGTGGGACGCTTGAGCCACTGAGGCCCACCCAGGAGCCCCGTCCCTGCGTTTTAAGTGCAGGGAACGATGCTGAGCTCCAGGAAGCCCGGGGACATGGCACAGGAGATTGGCCAGGGCGACGGGTGGGACCAGATCCAGAACAGCTTCACAGGCTGGAGGAGTGTCGGTGGGATAGTGACCTGCTGGATTTGGAGTTGTAGGAAGCACAAGGTGGAGGTGGTGAAGTGTTGGAGTGATGGGGGGTTCGTGGGTCTGGAGCCGATGGCCAAGGAAGAATTCGTGAAGAAGTCTTTGGTGCAAAAAGGTGATTTTATTAAAGCACGGGGACAGGTCCCATGGGCAGGGAGAGCAGCACTGGCGTCGTGACGGGTTAGGGAGAGAGCCAGAATTCCTTGGAGACTTACTCTAGGACTCAAGGTTCCAGGACCTTGAGGGGCTAGCTGTGGCCAGGAAAATGCCGTTTCTTGCCGTTTAATGAAACCTCAGCCATGAGACCCTTTAGATGGATCTGGGCAGGCCATAAGCGTGGAGGATGATTGCCAGCATATATGTTGCGGGGGTGAGATGAAGTAGATTTGTCATTATTTGTCATAGTGGCGTGTGGGCAGCGGGGGACCTGGGGGTGGGTCACCATGGCGTGTGGGCAGCGGGGACACCGGGGCTGGGTCACAATGGGGTGTGGGCAGCGGGTGCCCCGGGGATGGGTCACAATGGGATGTGGGCAGCAGGGCGCCAGGGGTGGGTCACAATGGCGTGTGGGCAGCGGGAGCCCGGGGGGTGGGTCACAATGGCGTGTGGGCAGTGGGAGCCCCGGGTCCCCTTCCAGGGACTGCCCACCTGGTGGGGAAGGAATGAGCTGGGTGGAAACACTCTGGATATCACCCTCTCTTTCCTGTGCACCCACTGGGACCAGACCTCAGCCGGTGGATGTCCCAGCTCTCCCTACCCCACCCTCCCCCCTGCGGTCCTCCTCCTCCCTTCTGCCCTGGCTCCGGACTCACCTGCTCTCACTGGCCACAGGTGCAGGGTCCATCATGGCCCCCTTCCCTTCATGTCTCACTTTGGCCACCTCCAGAAGCTGACTTGGATGACCACGCATAGCAGGCTCTTTTTGCCCAGATGTTGGGTCAACAGTAATCCACTTATCTCACTGGAAAGTCTCAAGACACCACATAAAACCAAATCATGGCTCTGTGCCCTCTGTATACATGACACAGAACCCCAATATAACAGACTGGTGAGCAAGGAGGTGGGGGGAGATCAGAGGGTCCCTAGTAATGGCCCCCGAGTTGGAACTACTGAGAGGCTTGTCACCTCTGGGTCCCCCAGGAGATTCACTCCTCTCTCCCCTTCATCCCCGACCAGAAACACTCCAGATTTGTGCCAGCAGACTGGTTGACTGTACTGTGTTTTAAAGGACAAGGAGTGCATAATTCACTCATTTATTCACTCAACAAACACGTTTACATGATGGTATATATGGTGGAGGTTCCAAGGGCCACAGGACCCAGTTCCTGCCCTTCAGAGCCGAGGCCACCGGGAATAGGTAAGGGAGCGTGGAGTGCAGTTCCAGAGTCAGGTTCAGATCGCAGCTCTACCGCTGACTCGCCGTGTGACCTTGGGGAAGTCACTGAACCTCTCGGGGCCTCAGTCTTCCCACCTATCAAATGCATACACTAGTTTTGCCCGCCTCGAGGACAGCTGTGAAATTGAAATAAGGTCATTTAGAGAAGCTCTGGGAACACTGCCCAGGGCAAAGTGCGGCAAGTATTTACTGCTCATTTAGCGGCCATTACTGAGCACCTACTATGTGCCAGGCACCAGGGATGCAGCAGTGATGGAGACACTGATGGGGTGCTAGGCCCCGGAGGGGTAGACAGGTGAGCAGTGCGGAATACCCAGGAGACCCCAGGTGTGGGAAAGCAGAGGCTCCTGGGGATCACACTCCCTCCACCTTTTCCTGCCCTGAACCTACAGCTGCTGGCCCCTCCTGCTCACCTGCCAGCCAGACCCCATTGTCCTGCGGCATCTGGGGAGCGCTTTGCCAATTGCCTGCCTCAAAGGTGCACTTGTCCTAGCTCTTGCCAGCTGGGGGACCTCAGGACACTGCCGTGGCCTCTCATCACCTGCTTTTTTTCTGTGAGGGAGGACCCAGCCCCTTCGACGGGGGTTCAGCGAGGAGCAGGGGACAGAGTGGATGGCATCCAGCCAGCAGGGTCAGCTCCTGCGGTGACCGGGAAGCAGCTGGTCAGCTTTAAACACACCTGCAGCTCCCCTGTGGCTCGCGGAGCCTCGTGGTCTGTGGTCTGCAGAGGTGGCCCAGGGCGGGTGGTGTATCTGTGCCCCAGGTGTGGTGGAGGGGGGTAATTAAAAAGGTGGTTGGGTGATAAATTTCTGGAAACACAAATTGGAAACCAGTGGAAGCTACTGATCTGCCTAATGGGAAGCCGATGGTTTCTGAGCGTGCAGACAGCTCCGGCACAGGCAGGTGGCAGGAATCGATGTGGCCCCTTCCCCGAGCTGATCGGCCCCAGGTGCACTGGGAACATGGGTCAGGGAAGGGCCGAGGAGGTGCCCACAGCCTCCCAGTGGGGCCCTGGGGTACTGATTCTGGCTCAGAGCTGGGGAGCCCGCTGCGTTTCTGCTTGGGGTCCTCGTCAGAGGAGCTCCTATCCTGCCTCAGTTTCCTCATCTGGAAACTCCTGACCCCTGGTATTATTGTCAGGTTAAGTGGGTTGTGACAAATACCGTCCTCAGTGCTGGGTACACGGTAGTAAATACCCTGGCCCACGTCTCAGCCCTCCTGGAGCTCACACTCTAGTGGGTGCGACACACAATGAGCAGATACAGTTTCAGGGAGAACTGCCTGTGCAGAAGCCTTGAGGGGGGAGGACCCGGTGGCCTGCAGTTGGCAACAGTAGCCTGTGATGTGAACAGACATCACCGTGGCGATCCGCAAACACCCCCCAAATTTCAGATCCCCACACCCCCAGGGGACTGCGGCCCCATCTGCTCGTTTGCTTTCCACGGAGTCCCTGCGGCACACACGTAGTTTATGCCCGCTACGCAGATAAACAAAGTAACGCTCAGAGACGCTTGGCCAGGGCTGAAGGCCACACAGCTAGGAAACCGAGCCCCCAGTGCAGGGCTTTGCCACAGCTCATGGAGCGGGCGTGGCTGTATTCCTTCGGTGTCCCCGCACTATCACAGCAGGGCTGGGCCCAGGGCCTGGCTCACCAGCCCCGGCCCATCTTGGGCTGCGCTGCTCTAGAATGTAGGCAGGTGACTGTTCACGCTGCCCCTGGTGAGTGGATGCCATTGAGGCGTGGGCAGACTTTATCAAGCTCCGGCTGGTGCCTGGGCTCCTGTCTCACCGCACCCCCTCCTTCCCTCCCTAGACCAGAGTCATTTTGAAAGCACTTACTCGTGAAATGCTCTCTCAGGATTTGGGTGGGGAAGATGGCCAGTGTTAGTCTGCTTATTGATCGCTGGGCTTTATAAGGGTTTATCTCTGAAACAATAAAACTGAAAGATGGCCTCTAAGTTTATATCTCCAGCCTATATCTCCACCGCCTCCCCCCCAATTCCAGGCTTTTTAGCACCAGTGGCCCTTCAGGCATCACACTGCCCATCCACCCAAGGGCCTCCTGGGTCTCCGTTTCCTTTCTACTGTCTCAGCAGGGGGAGCTTTTGTAAGCACAAACCACATCGTGTTGCTGGTTTGGAACACACGATGCTTTGCACTTTGCCCAAAATCTAGATTCCCCATCACACCGGCCCCGCCTCCCCCTCTACCTCCCCTTCAGACACTCCGTTCCCCTTGCAGCTCTTCAAGTACACAGGGTGTTCTCTGGCCTCAGGGACTTTGCACTGGCCACTCCCTGTCTGAGCCACTAGTATCCCAGGTCTTTGCATGACTGGTGCCTTGTCACTATCCAGGTCTCAGCTCACAGGTCACCTCCTTGGGAAACACTCCCGGACCATCCCCAGACACCTTCACGGCGCGTAGTGCCCTCTCCAAGTATTGAGTGTGCACCTGTGCACAAGCTTTCCGTCTATCCCTACCCCCATGGTAGCAGGAACTGTCTTTCCTACTTACCGCCCAATCCCCAGGGCCTAGGCCGGGGTTCGGTAAACATTTGTACAATTAATCAATGAACAGAGTGTGAGGCTTTGCAAAAATTCAGCCAGAGACACAACCTGACTTGGCCCGGAATTCTGGGCTTTGCTGGATTTACCCGCACTTGGTGGCATTGTGCTGGGTCTGCCCGCCACCCCCTCCACCAGTCCCAAACCACTGACCTGAGGATAGGTAACCCTCAGGGGCTGGTGTCCTCAGCCCCTGGCTCTGTCCCAGCTCGGAGGGCGGGCCTCAAGGGGATGTCCTGGAGGCCGGTCTGCACTGAAAGTCCAAGCCCTCTGTGTGTGTTGAGGGGAAATGCCTCACCCTGGGCTGCCAACCCCAGCAGAGGAAACCACCCCAACACCCAAGGGGTTAGGACTTGAGGATGAAGTTTCACCAGGCTGATGAGGAGAGAGGGAAGAGTGTCCTGGGCAGAGGGAACAGTGTGTGCAAAGGCCTAGATGTAGGAAGAGCCTGGTATAAAGACAGAAGAGGAAAGAGCCAGCCAAACCTCATTTTGGAAGGAGGACTATGGTCTTCATCTGCCTCATTGGATCTCCCCCACCACTCTATGCTAAGGAGGAGTCGGTGGAGCTTCACTCAAGATCATGGGAAGTCTTCTCCCATGGCCCCTTGTACCAGCCTCCTCTCTGCCTTCCCTGTTCCTGCCCTTGCCACCCTGCTATCTGTTCTCAGCACAAAGCCAGAGGGGCCCTCCCAAAGCTCCCACCTTAGAGTAAAGGCCAAGGCCATCCAAAGCCTGCACCAGCCAGTCCTCTGACCACCCCTCCTCAACTGTCCCCATCACTCCCTCTGCACCAGCACAGCGGCCTCCTCGCTGATCCTGGAACACACCAGGCCCACTCCTACCTCACTCAGGGCCTTTGCACGTGCTGAGCCCTCTGCCCAGAACCACCTCCTTCATTGCTGGTTCTGCTTTTATAGGGAGACAAGGTGAATTGGGCACGAACAGGGAGCACTTTGAGGTTGAGGGGACTTTCCTGGTATCTAAAGCTGCCCCAAGGGAGACCTTTTGGGGAACACTGATGGCTATTTTCCTAAAACTTAGGGCCAAGAAGCCCTCCCAGAGCTGGAGCCCCAGGGTGATCTGGGAGAAGTCCCATTTTCCTTGGCCTGCTTCATTCCTGTAAATACTGACTTTGGCTTCCCAAAAGATCGAGCTCTGCCAGTGATGTGACTTAAGCGGGGCCTCTAAGGGCTACGGATGCCTGGGCCAGCACTCAGGCACAGAATGGCCACTACCCGTAAGCCCTACCTGGTGCCGCCTCCGCTCTTTCTGAACAGAGGACGGTAGTGACCTCCGTGACCACCCGAGGGACCTGAGCCTGAAAAGCGTTTGTCCCACTAGCTCTGAGAGGATGCAAGTCTTAGTGGTTTTAAAACGTCAGATTCTCATGAAATGCCATCCAGCACACCTGAAGCGGCATCCCCTCCCACCCCACCGAGTACTTGTCAGCACCCCCAGGCCGGAGTCTGACACGCCCACGTGCCCAACTCTGGCATCAACTTCCCCAGGTGGCAGACACAGGCAGCCTAGTCCAGCTGCACCCATTCCTGGACCTGAAACTCCACTCAGGTCTCTGCTCAAGTGTCCCCTCCTAACCCCTCTCCCCATCTTATCCCAGTTCCTTCTCCTTCAGGGCACTGTTGGCTACCTGACATGTGACATAGTCATTGTGCAACAGCTTCGTCGGTAGGTAATAAAGCTCACCCGCTTAAAGCATGCAAGGCAACGGTTTTAGTATATTCAGAGTTGTGCAACCGTCACCACTGTCTACTTTTGTGATGTTTGCATCACCCATAAACCTATACCCATTAATAGTCATTCCCCGTTATTACCCCCATCTTCCAAGCCCCTGGCAACCACTTACCCATTTCCTGTCTCTGTGGACTCGCCTGTCCTGAATATTCCTATAAACGGGACCATGCGCTCTGTGGTCTTTTGTGACCGCCTTCGTTCATGGAGCAAAGTGTTATTTCTAATCATCCATTTCCCCCTACCTCAGGGCCTTTGCACTGCTGCTCCCTTTGCCGTGAATGTTCTTCCTCTGCGGCTCCTTCCTTCACTCCCCTCCTCAGCAAGGGCTTCCCCAACCCCTATTTAAATGGGTAATTCTCGCCCTCTTCCTGGCCCTTCCAACCTTACCAGCTTTGCTTTTCTTCAGAGATCTTAGCTTCCCCCCCTCCCCGACATTGCTGCACTTCCCTGTGATTCTGTTATCAGCCTCCCCAAAAGTCAGGGACCTTGTCTCGCTCACTGCTCAGTGCCCCCGAAAATGGCTGCATGTAATAGCTGCTCTGTGTTGGTTGAATGAAGAAATTCCAGGGTCTTCTGGGATCCTTTTAACCTTATTCAGAGCCAGCCTAGGGTCTGGTGAGGCCATGAGCCACCTGGGGGCAGGCACGCATCAGGAGCGCTATCACCCTGGGATGCTCAGTTTCGGCCTCTAGATGCCGCCACAGTGCTCAGGGTTCCAGGGGCCGAGCTCAGCAAGGGCCTTAAGTGTCCGGGGCCTTCGGTGCCCACGAAGGGCAGCTGGGCATCTCCCACAGTGCCATGGAGCTGGCCATGAGGACAAGGTCTGCAAGCAGGGCTCAGGCCTCAGCCTTCCCCGGTGACAAATGGCTGATAATTAATGTTGGACCCGCGCGTTATTAATCAATTTAAAGTCGAGGGCGCAGCCAGAAGCGATTCCGAGGAAAAAAATGTTCAGCCCCACATCCTCCTCATTCTTACTCATCAATCACCAATTTTGCAGGCAGCTTATTAAAATGTAGAAAAAAGCGTGGCTGGAGAAATAAAAAGCCCTTAAAGGCCCAGAGATGGTTTATCAGGGTTTTGCAGATGCGGAGGCAAAGGGTGGGGAGAGGGGTGTCAGGAATGGCAGAGCTGAGGGGCCAGGCCCCATTTCACAGAGGGAGGGGCTGAGGCCAGATCCTGAAAGGTGAAGGGCGATGGTGTGAAATCCAGAAGGGTTCATGCCAGCCCAGGAGCATGGCCAGAGGCTCAAGCCCCCAGGCCCAGGCCCAGGAGCGTTGGGGGGGGGGGGGGCGGAGCTTGCATAACGTGCCAGCAGACAGAACGAAGATCCCATGTGGAGGACTTAGTGACCGGAGGACAGCGGATCTAGGTCCAAATGCAGGGCAGGGGAAGACCATTGCTTTGGAGTTAGGCAGATCTGGATTCAAACCCCAGCTCTTCTCCCGACCAGTGGTATTAGCGGGTAAGTCGCTTTCTGTCTTGGAGCCTCAACTTCCTCCTGAGCCAGGAGAAAACCAGACCACTCTCAAAGGTTTGCAAGCGTGGAAGGAGGCCACGTATACGAAGGCCTGGGAGACTTTAGGCAGAGAATAGATGCTCAGTAAATGAGAACTGTCTCTGAAGGCCCAGAACTGGTCACAGACCACAGCTGGTGTTTCTTCCGTGTCTCCGGAGGGCATGAGGATGTATTTTGAGTCTAGAGCCAAGCAGGTTTGCCCTCTGCTAGGACAGTCTTTCCAAGTACCAGAAGCTGCTATGCTTTTGCTTGTCCTGTTTCTTTTCTGGGAGTGTGCTTTCTTGTCTCCTTCCCCTAGGGAACTCTTACGCATCCTTCAAAACCTAGCTCATACGGCACCTCCTCTGTGCTGCCTTCCCAGTACTGTCAGTTGCTTGACTTCTGTGTTCCAAACATACTGGATTCTTGCTAGATTGTGAATCCCTTGTGGGAAGGGCCTTGCTTTGTGCCGCCTCCTAGGCGGTGACATAATACCTTTAATTGGATGAATAACTAAAGGGATGAGCAAATAAATGAATGGCCATTTACCCCTTCCCTGATGTCACTTAGAGGCCTGTCCCTCGCCATCCTTTGCCTCCATGACTGTGAACTTCTCAAGAGCCAGAGCCTGGTCTAGGGGTCTTGCCTTTGTCTGTCTCCCACTGGCCAGGTCCGTTCTTGATACATACTAGCTACTCAAAAGCTGTCAGAATGACCGAGAGGGAAAAGAGGAGACGGGAAAGCTGAGCCCGTGCTTAGTAAGCACCTACTAAGAGTCAAGGGTGGTGCTGAGCATTTTTACCTGTATGATCCTTTTTTTAGCGTCATACCAAGCTCATGGCGCAGATGTGGGTACTGGGGCAGAAGGACCCAGATATGTGCAGGAGCCAGAACTTAAACCACGGAGTCTGAATGGCCCTTGAGAGCTGTGGCCATTTCATGATGATGCCTTCCAAAGGCGTTCATGCATGCATGAGTGACTTAATGAGTACACAGATAAATGAATGAATTACAGAGTTCTCAGGAGAAGCCTGCTGCCGCCTTCCTCTCTCACGCCAGTCCCTCTGCCTCCTGCCCAGGCCTTTCTCCGGTACAGCTGGGTCAGCGCTTTTATTGGGGGCCATAGAATGAGACCCGGCCCGCCCCATGCCTTTGCAGGACTCCTACCTCCCTGCAGATTTTCCTGCGCGCCGCCCCCCTCCTACACCCTACCTTTCTTTGCTCTGCAGCTGCTGGCCCTTCCTGCTCCCCTGCCAATCAGACCCCCATTGTCCTGCCACATCTGGACTGCTCTGCAAATTGCCAGCCCCGAAAGGCTCACTCAGCATTCTCTGCAAGCAGACGTCCAGGCTTCATTCACAAACACGCGTTCCTAAAAGGCTGGTGATTGTGTCCTCAGCGTCCCCACTGGGGCCTACCTGGAGCCTTGGAGTGGCAGAAAAAGCCCCAGATGGCTGGGGAGGGGTGGGGTGACGGAGCAGGAAGGGAGCTTGGCCTCTGGGAAGTGCAGGGCATGCATTACAATATCCTTTGCTCCATCGACGCCAAAGCCTGTGTTCCTGCCTCTCGAGAGGTAGCGTCTCCCTAATCCCTAATGGGGCTGCAAGGATGTCGGCGGGAAGGCTGTTAACACCCCGAGGGCTGGACCTGCCCCGGGGTTCTGGTTCAAGAAGCCTGGGGTGGACATTTGATGCTTTGGTTAGGGGAATCATGAGGAGGCTTCAGGAAGGGCGAGACCCTGCCCAGCTGGGCTCGCCTCTGGGGAAGGCAGTGACCATCTGGACCGGGTCACACGAAGCCCAGGGGACCCCAGGGACAGGGATGGTGGCAGTCTCTGGCTCATTCGCCTGTGCAGTAAGCCTAGAGCAAGGTGAGGAAGAGGGAGGGTGCTCAGAGAGCAAGATCTGACTGGTGCCAGCTCACTGATGACCATGGTCACTACCATGGTGAAACAGCAGCAGTGGCCCCTCTGAACCCCTACCGTGCGCCAAGTACAGAACACCTACCTCGCTTAGGGTCTGATTTGACATCAGTGAAGTCTTTGTTCGTGAATAATCTGAATGTGCCCCTCTGCTTTCCGGGGAGGTAAGGATTGAACTGAACTCCCACCCTCCCTGAGGGTCTCCCAGTAGAAGCCCAGAGAGGGCAGGCACTCTACCCAGGTCACACAGCTTAGCAGGTGCAGGACTCACTGAGAGAAGGCCCTCGCGAACATGTGGTTGCTGGAATCAGTTGGCCTGGGTTTGGCTCCTGGGCCCCTCTGCTCAGCCGTGTGGCCAGAGACAGACCCCGAGCTTCACTGTCCTCAGTTTCTACTTCTGTACTATGGGCCTGAGGAGAAGAAAGAGGCTGCTGTGACCACTCACGCTCAACCCCCCATCAGTGGACGTGGCTGCTTCTCTGCCACCACCTCCTTATGGCAAACCTGAGAGACGAGGAGCCTGAGGGTCAGGGTGAGGCAGTCCCCAGGGTCACACAGTGCAGTCCCCTCCCTGAGACATCGCTCCTCCTCTGGAAGCTGCTTTTAGAGGCTCGTGGCCTCCTGGGAGACCGTGTGCGGGCTGTGCTCACCCTGAACCTGGTGTCAGAGCCGGGGTGAGATCTTCCTGAGCACGGGCAGGGCAGGGCCTATAAGCTCCTCACAGGGCTGTGGGAGGCAGGACTCAAAATGCCTTGGGTTAAAATACATAAGAAAAACGGACAGTGGAAATTGATAAATGCGAAATTAGTGTCCTCAAGGTAGGATATGGCAGCTGACCAGGCACAGCCCGGCCCACCTCCCCGGGCTCTCAGAGCAGACTGCCGAGGGACACCTTGTGACTTAGGACCAGGGTGGGTCACTGAGAAGTGACAGTACCTGAGTGGGACCTTCAAGTCTGACTTAGTGCATGGGTGAGGCCACTGAGGGGTGACTTTGGACCTGGGTGGGGCTAAAACAATCCCACGCACGGAGATGTTGCCAAAAGGATCCAATCTAGAAACAAGATGCTAGGGACTGGCGTGGGTGTGGAGGTGGCGAGTGGTCTCATGGGCAGGCCGGGGAGGGAGCCAGGTCTGTTGGGCCTCTCTGGACCTCCTTGAGTCCCAGAGGTTTGGGGTTTTGCCAGCAACTCTTTCCAGGACTGTGTGGCAGCCACATGCTGCCCTCTGCTGGGACATCGTAGTATTACACCCCATGACATTGGGCTTGGGGCAACACCAGGGCTTCCCTGAGAACTTCATGGGGACATCCCTGGGATCCAGAGTCCTCAGGACTGGCGGAGGCTCCCAAGGCCTTCTTCTGCCCCTGACAGACCCTTGTTTTCTTAGTCATGGAGACGGGGAGCTCACTCCTTTTTGCAGTCAACTTCAACCCTGCACAGCGTGGATCAGCTTGGCCCCAGAAGGCGTTGCAGTTGGCTCCCTCCTGGTGTCATCTCTGCTCTCTGGGTTTCAGGACTGCCTGGAGAGCCTGGGGGTGCTGAGCTGCCCTCCACCAGGCTGCCCTGCTCCAGACCGGGCTGTCCGGTTCCTCCAGGCCCTGCCCACCCTAGCCCTACACAAGCTGCCTTATGCCTGCTCATCTTCCATGGGGGAGCTCCAGACCAAAGAGACCTGGCAGGAGCTCCGAACAGCTGAGCACCCCCCCTCCCCTGGAGGGTAAGGCTTTCTCAGGAAAATCCCTGCAGATCTCTCAGACGTGCCTGTGTCTTTGTTTCTATGCTAGAGACGCTAAGTGTCCCTGGATCCAAAGGGAGGCTGACAATGGGCCAGGAGTTGAGGAATGGCTGGATATGGACAAAGGGGTGAGTGGCCAGCTCAGAGAGGCCAGCCAGGGTGAGGCCGCAGCACAGCCGGGAGCTGGGACTTCTCTGGAGCATCATGGGCAGGTCCCACAGGGGGCTCTCAGGACCTTCCACGCCCAAGTTCCTGCTCCTGCAGGAGCCACAAAGGAGGGTATTCGCAGGGAGGCCAAGGAGAAAGGAGAGGGGAGGGGGAAGTTGGCAGGCTTGGTGGTGAAGGAAGAGGACCGATCACTTGAGTAAAAAGCCCAGCGACTTTATCTGTCATCATGTAAGCAGACTCGTTCATTTGCTCGTTCCTCAAATATTTTTTGAGTAAAGCACACCTTACCTTATTGTGCTTTGCAGATACTGCATTTTTTTTTTTTTTTTTTTTTTTTACCAATCGAAGGTTCGTGGGACCCTGCTTTAAGCAAGTCGGTCGGCGCCCTTTCTTCTGCAGCATTTGCTCGCTTCGCGTCCCTGTCACATCTTGGTAATTCTCGCAGGATTTCAAATTTTTTCATTGTTAATCTATTTGTTCTGGCGATCCGTGCTCAGAGATTGTTGAATGTTGCTGCTGTAACTGATTCGAGGTGCCGCGAACCGCGTCCGTAAAAGATGGGGAATTTAATCGAAAGATGTGCCTGTTCTGACGGCTCCAGCGACTAGCCCCTCCCCTTCCCCCCTTCCTCTCCTCGGGCCTCCCTGTTCCCCGAGACACAATAATATTGAAATCAGGCCAGTGAAGAGGCCTACAGTGGCCTCTACGCGTTCGAGTGAAATGAGGACTCCCACGTCTCTCACTTTACGTGAAAAGGTAGAAGTGATTCCGCTTAGTGAGGCAAGCGTGTCAAAAACTGAGAAAGGCCCCAAGCCAGGCCTTGTGCAACAAATAGCCAAGGAACGTGGCTGTGATGCGAATGCGAAGGAAAAGTTCTGGAAGGAAATCCAAAGTGCTCCGCCAGTGAACACAAAAACGCTAAGAAAGTCACGCAGCCTGAACGCAGATATGGAGAAGGTTTTAGTGGTCTGGATAAGAGATCAAACCAGCCGCAACATTCTCTTAAGCCAAAGCCCAATCCAGAGCAAGGCCCTGACTCTCTTCAATTCTGTGAAGGCTGAGAGAGGTGAGGAAGCCACAGAAGAAACGTCTGAAGCTAGCGGAGATTGGTTCATGAGGTTTAAGGAGAGAAGCTGTCTCCCCAACATACGAGGACAAGGTGAAGCAGCAAGTGCTGAGGTAGAAGCTGCAGCGAGTTATCCAGAAGGTCAGGCTGAGATACGAACGAAGGTGGAGTCACTAACCAGATTTCCGGTGTAGATGAAACAGCCTTCTGTTGGGAGAAGATGCCATCTAGGATTTTCATAACGAGAGAAGAAAAGTCAATGCCTGGCTTCAAAGCTTCAAAGGACAGGCTGCCTCTCTTGTTAGGGGCTAATGCAGCTGGTGACTTTAAGACGAAGCCAGTGCTCACTTACCATGCAGAAAATCCCGGGGCCCTTGACAATTACGCTTTATCTGCCCTGCCAATGCTCTCTACGTGCAACAACAAGGCCTGAATGACAGCACATCCGTGTACAGCATGGATTGCTGAATATTTTAAGCCCACTTTTGAGACCTGCTGCTCAGACAAAAAGATTCCTTTTATATATTTTTAAATATTTTTGTAATGTTTATTGATTTTTGAGAGAGAGTGTGGTAGAATGTGAGCAGGGAAGGGCAGAGAGAGAGAGGGAGAACCAGAATCCGAAGCAGGCTCCAGGCTCTGAGCGGTCAGCACAGAGCCTGACGCGGGGCTCGAACCCACAAACCATGAGATCATGACCTGAGCTGAAGTTGGATGCCCAACTGACCGAGCCACCCAGGCACCCCTACATATGTGTATATATATGTTAATTAATTTATTTATTGGGGTGCCTGGGTGACTCAGTCATTTAAACATCCAACTTCAGCTCAGGTCATGATCTCACGGTTTGTGGGTTCGAGCCCCACATCGGGCTCTGTGCTGACCACTCAGAGTCTGGAGCCTGCTTCGGATTTTGGTTCTCCCTCTCTCTCTGCCCCTCCCCCACTTGCTCACGCTCTCTCTCTCTCTCTCTCTCTCCCTTTCTCAAAAATAAATAAACATTTACAAATTTTTTAAATTAATTTATTTACTGTTAGAGAGAGACAGCACACGCACAAGTTGGGGAGGGGCAGAGAGAGAGGAAGAGAGAGAATCCCAAGTAGTCTCTGCTCTGTCAGTGCAGAGCCTGACGTGGGGCTCAATCTCACGAACCGCGAGATTGTGACCTGAGCCAAAATCAAGAGTTGGGACACTCAACCAACTCAGCCACCCAGGCGCCCCTCAACTTTCAAGTCTTATTGTTTAAGAAATACATTTCCTAAGGCTATAGCTGCCATAGATCCTGATTCCTTTGATGGCACTGGGCAAAGTAAATGGAAAGCCTTCTGGAAAGGATTCGCCATTCTAGGTGCCATTAAGAACATTCGTGATTCGTGGGAAGGGGCAAAAATATCAACCTTCACAGGAATTTGGAAGAAGTTGAGTCCAACCCTCACAGAGGATTTTAAGGGTTCAGGGCTTGAGGGGAGGATGTCACTGCAGCTGTGGCGGAAAGAGCAAGAGAACCAGAATTAGAAGTGGAGCCTGAAGATGGGACTGAATTATCGGAATCTCATGATCAATCTTGAACAGATGAGAAGTTGCTTCCGACTGATGAGCCAAGAAAGTGGTTTCCTGAGATGGAATGAACTCCTGGTGGAGATGCCGTGAAGATTGTTGAAATGACAACCGAGGGTTTAGAATATTACATAAACTTAATTGATAAAGCAGCGGCCAGGTTTGCAAGGATTGATTTCAATTTTGAACGAAGTTCTCCTGTGGGTGAAATGCTCTCGAACAGCATTGCAGGCTACAGAGAAATGGCTTGTGAAAGGAAGCGTCAATCAATGCATTATTGTCTACTTTTTTTTAAATTTCTTCTTAATGTTTTATTTATTTTTGAGAGAGAGAGAGAGTGTGAGCAGGGGAGGGGCAGAGAGAGAGAGGGAGACACAGAATCCGAAGCAGGCTCCAGGCTCTGAGCTGTCAGCACAGAGCCCGATGCGAGGCTCCAACCCATGAACCGCGAGATCATGACCTGAGCCGAAGTCGGACACTTAACCGACTGAGCCACCCAGGCGCCCCCAAAGTATTTTTAAGCTAAGGTATGTATATTGCTTTTTTGGACACAACGCAATCGCACACTCGATAGACAACAGTGTGACTGATCCTTGAACTACACGTGTTCGAACTGTGTGGGTCCACGTATGTGTGGAGTTTTTACAGTACTATAAATGTATTTTCCCTTCTTTATCATTTTCTTAGTAAAGTTTTTTTCTATAGCTTGCTTTAGTTTAGTTCCCTTCTTTATCATTTTCTTAATAAAGTTTTTTTTTTTTCTATAGCCTGCTTACAGCTATAGCTGTAAGAATACAGTGCATAATAGATACAACACACAATGTATGGGTTAACTGACTGTTTATGTTACCGCTAAGGCTCTGGTCCGCAGGAGGCTATTAGCAGTTAAGTTTAAGGGGAGTCAAAATGTAGGCGCAGATTTTGAACTGCATGGGGGTCAGAGCCCCTAACGCCCACATTGTTCGAGAGTCAACCGTGGCGTGTAAACGTAACTTTTAGATGCACTGTTATACGCACAAACCAAAACATTAGTTTGATTTTATTGCGACACCGGCTTTATCGTCATGGCCTGGAGCCAAACCCACACTGCCTGTGAGGCGTGCCTACTATGTGCCAGGCGCGGTCCCGAGGCTTGAGTCTATACCAGTGAGTAAAACAAGCAGAATCCCCTCCCCTTTACGGAGTCTATACCTGAATGAGGGAGACAGTCATCAAACAAATGAGATGCTTTCAGAAAGTGGTAAGTGCTCCTAAGATAGTGGCTTGAGGGTGACGGGGTGGATGATGTCAGGGGACAGGTGGGCAGGAAAAGCCCCTGTGAGAAGACACCTACATGCTGAGAAGAACGGGCCGAGTGAAAATCCAGGACAATGTACTAGGTACACAGTCGATCCTTGAACAGCTTGAGGGCCAGGGCTCCCTGTGTCATCAGAAATCCACATGTAACTCTTGACTCCCCAAACACTTAACTACTAATCACCTCCTGTTGACCAGAAGCCTTACTGGTAGCATAAACAGGCAGTTAACACATCTTGTATGTTATACAAACTTTATACTGTATTCTCGCAATAAAGTAAGCTGGAGAAGAGAAAATGTTAAGTTCGAAGAACAAACTGGTGGTGGCCAGAGGGGAGGAGGTGGGGGGTGTGAAATAGGACATTAAGAGGTACAGGCTTCCGGTTATAGAATAAGTCACAGGGATGAAAAGTGCGGCACTGGGGATATGGTCCGAGTCTTGAATTAACGTTGTATGGCGACAGATGGTCACTACATTTATCACGGCGAGCATCGTGTAATGCAAGAAGTGTCAAATCACTGTGTTGCACACCTGAAACAAATAGAACATTGCACCTCAACTATACTTCAATAATAAATTTTTTAAAAAATTTTAATGTTTCTTTACTTTTGAGAGAGAAAGAGCGTGAACAGGGAAGGGGCAGAGAGAGAGGGAGACACAGAACCCAAAGCAGGCTCCAGGCTCCGAGCTGTCAGCGCAGAGCCCGATGCGGGGCTCGATCTCACAAACCGCGAGATCATGGCCTGAGCCGAAGTCAGACGTTTAACCAACTGAGCACCCCAACAATAAATTTATTTTAAAAAAGAAACCCCATATCCGCTAGCCGTCTCCCTCACCCCGCTCTCCCCTCAGCCCCCGGCAACCACCGATCTACTCTCGGTCTCTATGGATTGGCCTCTTCTGGACATTTCACGTAAACGGCGTCTTACAATCTGCGGCCTTCTGTGACCGGCTTCTTTTCGCTGAACGTCATGTCTTCAAGGCTCGTCCACCTTGTAACATGTGTCAGCCCCTCACTCCTTTTTGCGGCAACGTCACGTGCCATTGGACGTATGTGACACAGTTTGTTGATCCACTCATCAGTCGGTGGACATTTGGGTCTTTCCCACTTTGGGGCGATTCTGGGTAACGTTGCTGCGAACATCCGTGCACAGCTTTCTCCGTCCACACGTCTCCGCTTCTTGTGCGCACTAGGGGTGGAGTCACGGGTCCGGTGACAGTTCCATGTTTCATACTTTGAGGGACTGCCAGACCGCCTGCCACAGTGGCTGCACCGTGCACGTTCCCACCAGCAGGGTGCGAGGGTTCCTGCTTCTCCACCTCCTCGGCAACGCTTGTTGCCATCCAGTTTTCGTTTGAGCTCTCCTGGTGGGCGTGAACTGGTTTCTCATTGTGGCTTAGATTTGCGTTTTTCTAACGAGGGCTGAAGCCGAGCACCTTTTCGTGCGCCTCTTGGCCGTTCGGACCTCTCTTTGGAGAAATGTCCATTCAGAGTCTTTGCCCCGTATGTGCTTGTTTGTGAAAACAAAACGACTTCCTGCACGGGAAGCGTGCAGAAAACTTAATAGAAGTGGTTGCCTTGATGAATAGGAGCCACAGAGCTGAGAAGGGAGGAGGAGAGGTGGGGACCAGACTTTTCAGTATAAACCTTTCATATTTTGTGGTTTTGAATCCTGCAAATACACCATGCAAGTGCAGTTTTGGAGAGCAAATGTGGGGGCGCCTGGGTGGCTCAGTCGGTCCAGTGGCTGACTCTCAGTTTCGGCTCAGGTCATGATCTCCTGGTTCGTGAGTTCGAGCCCCGCGTCGGGCTCTGCGCTCACAGTGCTGAGCCTGCTTCGGATCCTCTGTGTCCCTCTCTCTGCCCCTCCCCCACTCGTGCTCACTCGCTCTCTCTCAAAAACAAATAAATGTTAAAAAAAAAACTTTTTAACAACAACAAAAAAAAAGAATAAGAAAAGAGATAACGTGAGCAAACTGCACCAAGTCATCCAGACCAGCCCTCAGCAGTCCCTGGAAGTGATAGCTGAAGCTTGATTCCAGAAACGCAGTTGGCTCCTGGCTGGTGTGGGTGACCGCGGTCCCCCACCCCATCCCCGCCAGACGTCCTCGTCTGGGTCATTCACTCAGCCAGGAGGGAACTCCCTTGATGCAGATCATTGGCCTGCCACACCCCCTCAGTTAAATCTTATATAAAAACCACCTGGGAGGAAGGCAGTAGACGTCAGGCCCAGGAGATAGAAACCTGGGCTGTGAGAAGGGGAAGGACAGTGTCGTCCACGTGCTGCCCTTGCAGCCTGGCTTCTTGGTCAAGGCAGCCAGGGGGATGGTGGGTATAGTCCCAGCCCTTCTGCCCCGGGGGTCATCAACCAAGCAAGCGTGGCAGGGGGAGGGGCGGAGGTGAACCTCGTGGGCCCAGGGTTCCAGATCCGAGCTCTCCATTGAGACTCTCCTGGTCTCTGGGTGTGAGGTCCTGCCCTGTATCGCCAAATGCCCAGCAGGTGCCCAGGAGATGCGTGTTGAGCAAAGGTGCCCCTTGCAGCGGTATGGGGAGGGGGTGTGGGCCAGAGGAGGACCTGTGGTCTGGGCCAGGACCTACCCTGCGAGAGGCCTGTGGCGTCCTCACACTCCACGCCTCATGGGCAGGGGAGGCAGATGCCAACACAGAGCGGGACAATGTGGGGGACAACATGGGGGATGTGCCTGAATGGTGGGACCACCATGGAGCCGTGCCGTGAGCTCAAATTTCATCCACTCACTCATTCAGTGTTTTGTTGAGCATCTACTGTGTCGCGACCACTGGGAATATAGCAGTCAACAAAACAGATAGAAACCTTATCTGCGTGGAGTTGACACAGTAATGGGAGGAGGGGACAGGCCAGACACTAGAATCCATAACTAAAAATACATGAATTTTGTTAAGGTGTACAATTCAGTGGTTTAAATTTTTTTTTAATGTTTATTCATTTTTGAGAGAGAGACAGAGAGAGACAGAGTGTGAGCAGAGGAGGGGCAGAGCGAGAGGGAGACAGAGAATCCGAAGTAGGCTCCAGGCTCTGAGCTGACAGCACAGAGCCTGACGTGGAGCTCGAACTCACGAACAGTGAGATCAGACCTGAGCTGAAGTCGGACACTCAACTGACTGAGCCACCCAGGCGCCCCTCAATGGTTTATACCATAATCACTGAGTTGCACGACCATCGCCACAATCAATTTTAGAACATCCTCATCACCCCAAACAGAAATCCTGTACCCATGAACTCACTCCTCAGCCTCCCCGGGCCCCAAGCTCCTGGCAGTCACTGACCTACTCTGTCCCTATGGATTTACTTATTCTAGACCTTTCATATAAGTAGAAGCATACATGGTCTTCTGTGACTTCTTTCCCTAAGCACAATGTTTTCAAGGTTCATCCACATTGTAACATGTCAGCCCTTCCTTTTTTATGGCCACATAATATTCCATCGCATGGACAGGCCATGTTTCTTTATCCATTCACCTGTTGATGGATGTTTGAGTTGTTTCTACTTTGGGGCTAGGGAGAGTTTTGATGATGACAAGCGCTAAGGAGAAAAGGCAAGGATGGGGTCTGGCAGTGTGGACTGGGGAGGGCATACGGCAGGGCCTCACTGAGGATGGGGCCCTGAGCAAAGGCCCAAAGGAGACAAAGATACAAGCAGATAGTTGGGAGAGGAGCGGCCGGGCCAAGGCAGGGCTGATGTTCAGCAGGTACATACCTTTGTTAAAATATTAAAATACTTTCATGCCAGTGAGTTGAAGACCATGCCTGAGCCCCTAGAACGTCCCCATGCTGCTGCTGTGCTGTCCAGCCCCACTAGTGGCCCCCTCACACATCCCCAGGACTTGCAACAAAAGAGTTAGTACTTAGCAGAGCAGGAGGTGTTTCTGAGTGCTCAGGGTCAGTGCCCTTGTTTTAATATTCCCCTGGGTGAAGTCCACAGCACATGCAAAAGCCCTGGGGCAGGAGAGGGCTGGGCAGGCTGGAGGAAAGAAGAGACCCTACGCTTGGGGCAGAGTGAATGAGGGGGAGAGGGGTGGGAGACAGGTCAGGGGGATCACTCAGGGCCTTGTGGGTCATTGCAAGGACTTCGGCTTTTCCTCTGAGTGGGCCGGGAGCCCTGGATGGTGCTGAGCAGAGCAGTCAACGTGCCTTGCTTACTTTTAGCCCAAGAATACAATCTGGCTGCTGTCTGTAGATAGGCTATTAAGAGCCAACCCGGGGAACAGGGAGGCTTACGGTCATCCGGAGCTCAGAGGGAGGCCGGGACCAGGGTGGGATATGGAGGTGCGGAGTAGCGAGAGCAGGTGTGTGGGGTGGGGGGTACGAGAAGGAGAGAGGAAATGACAGGGTAAGGTTGCCTTGCCGAGAAAACGAGATCGCAAGAGGAGCAGGGTTTGCGGGGAGATGGGATGTACCTCGCCGGACACGTTGAGCTTACCGTGTCCTAGGAGTGCTTCCTGGACCTTGGGTCTGGAATCAACAGAGAGGTAGAGGTTGGAAGTGTAAACATGGGTGTGGCCAGCGTCTGGGTGGTTTACAAAGCCAGGAGTCTGGATGAGACTACCAGGGGGTGAGTGCAGACAATAAGAGGCCAGGGACACAGAGACAAGGAGGAGCCGGGTGAGGAGATGAGGAAGGAGAGGGGAACAGAAAAGACATAGTCTCGTTTACTGCTGTATCCCAGCACCTAGTAGGTGCCGGCACACAGTAGGTGCTCATGGAATGAACATATGCATGGGTGGCCAGCTCCTTTGGACCCTTCAGTCTCCCTGTTGGTGGGACTCTGGTGGGAAACAAAGTTTCCCTTTTAAATGCATTCAAGGGGCGCCTGGGTGGCTTAGTTAGTCAAGTGTCCGACTCTTGATCTCAGCTCAGGTCTTGATCTCCAGGGTCGTGAGTTCAAGCCCCATGCTGGGCTCCATGCTGGATGTGGAGCCTACTTAAAAAACAAACAAACAGGGGCGCCTGGGTGGCTCGGTTGGTTAAGCGTCCGACTTCGGCCTCAGATCATGATCTCATGGTCCGTGAGTTCGAGCCCCGCGTCGGGCTCTGTGCTGACCGCTCAGAGCCTGGAACCTGTTTCAGATTCTGTGTCTCCCTCTCTCTCTGCCCCTCCCCTGTTCATGCTCTGTCTCTCTCTGTCTCAAAAATAAATAAACGTTAAAAAAAATTAAAACAAACAAAAACATCCAAGTTAAAAAAAAAAAATCAGCTTAAAGTGAGCCATTACGTGGATACTGGTGCAAAGGGCACAGTGTTCATGGTGGCAGAGGGTTGAGATTGGCTCATGGACTCCTTCCCGGAGAGGTAGGTGTTATCACCCCAATTTACAGATGAGGAACTGGAGACTGAGGGAGGTAAAGGGCTTGCCTCCGGGCCTCCCGCGTGCACTTGAGGCTCTTTCTGCACCAAGAGCCTTTTCTCCCATGAGCGGTGAATTTGGGAGCTCTCCGAAATAGCCAGGGAACGTTCCACATGCAAATAGTCCATCCGGTCTATTAACTAAAATCGCAGCAAATAAACTATAATCATAAGACCTATTATTAGTGCGGATGCGCAAGTAATTGCCCTGTGCAGATTTAGACTGTGGGAAGAACGTTCATCTGGGCTGGGATTTTTACCAAACCCACAGAGGTTGTGACATGTGGAAATAATGAGAAGCTACGGGGTGGTACCCATGTTCCCTCGGATCCAGTGGGGATGAGCCAGGTAGTGTGGCTTGAGATCATCCATTTATGCTTTCAGCTGGTGAACATTTATTAGGCACCTACTGTATGCCGGGCAACATCAGTGCACTGGGAGATGTTGTGATGACCAAGACAGGTGGTGACTCTGTCCCTGGGGACCCAACATTCTCTTGATGGCAGACAGATGTTGAAAAATAAGAAGAAGAAAAAACCAACTAAACAGATTGATTTAAAATACTTTGGATGAAATAAAATGGACCCAGGGCAGGGGGTGAGGAACATTTCACCAAGGGTGCTCAGGAAATGCCTCCCAAAGAGGTAATCTCTGAGCTGAGGCCTAAAAAGTGAGCCGTGCAGAGATTGGTGGGGGCGGGGAGGGTGTTCTGACAAGGGGAATATCATGTGCAAAGGCTCTGAGGCAAGAACAGGTTGGCATGGAACAGAGCGGGCGAAGGGATGAATGAGCCTGGCAGAGCCGTGATGCCAAGCCAGGCATGTGGATTCTATTCTGAGGGCCATGGGAAGCTAGAGAAGGACAGATCTGATTTGTGTTTGTGAGAGATGATGTGCCACAGTCTGAGTTGGCAGTAACCCTGACTAGGGTAGAGAAAGATCCTGACCCTCCCAGAAGAGATTCCCTCTGGTTCTCACTCCTGGGGGTGTCTCTGCGCATCTAGCTTCCTCCAGACCCCTCTCCCGAGGCTGAACCAGCATGGAGACAGGGACAGACCTCTCAAGGCCGACGACTACTATTTTGCATGCCCTCCCTGAGCCCAGGCTTCCCCTAGTGTGTGCTGTGGCAGGCACATCTCCTGTAACCCTTCTTGTGTCTGTCCCCAGTGGGGGTCTGCTTTTCCCATTTTCCAGGGTAGGAACTGAGGCACAGAGACGGGCAGTCGCTTGCCCAAGGTCACACAGCCGGTAAGTGGTTGGTGGAGACCTGAACTGAGGAACTGAGGCCTGAGAACAGAGTCTGTGTCTGCTGTGTCCCCAGCCTGCCCCAGCCCAGTCTGCCCTGGGAACAGCCCTCATCAGACCAGACAGACTGTGTCTCTCTGGGCGGGGTGACTCCGGACCCCAGCCCTCCCACAAGGGCCCCACTGGCAGCCCAGCTCACCGGCCAGATCAGCCCCAACCAGCCCAGAGAAGAATCACCTTCCAAATCCCCTCTACGGTAAGGACAAGCGGGTGACAGACAGGAAAACTCAGGCCCAGAGCCACCTGGAGACATGGGGAGAGGAGACCGCAGGGCCCGGGCTCCCCAGGGTCAGCCTCCCGCCTGGCCTCCGGGTCTGGGGCCCGACAGAAAGAACTAGGACAGCCGCTCCCCCCTTCTGGAGCCCAGCGGAGCCTCACTCTAGGCCCAGACTCTCACACGCCCTTCAGCCTAGGAACGAGTTTCGTAGGGAGGCTCCAGACGTGGCCTCAGGGCTTCATGTCCAGCCTCAGTCCCCATCAGTAACACAGGGTCTGGCTCCCAGGCTTCCAGGGTACCGCGCTGCACCACAGACGCTCGGTTCAGCAGGACCCACTCAGGCTGCGGCCAGCGCCCAGCCAGTTACACATTGTGCCCAAAGGGTCGCCTTCACAGCATCCTGATTTTGTGACCTCTGAGGATGCCGGTCATCTTTGTGCAACACCTGTCTGGCGCACCCCCTCTTCCTGGTGCGCTGCCTACATCCACCCGTCTGGTACCCACGTAGGCCTGTGCGAGGGGCTGGGATGAACCTTTGGAGGGAAAACCAGACTGGAAGGAGCTAGAAGGCGCCCAGCGCCGAGGCAGGGCAGGGAGCTGGATTCAAACGTACATGTGACTCTGAACCTATGTGCTGGCCCCTGCAGAAAACGGTATTTTCCCTTATTATATTTAAGCATGTTGTAGAAATTGTGAAAAACAAAACGAAAAGGGAAATAAAGTTGGCCCGTACTTCCAACACTCAGACGTGGCAACTGTTAATGGTGGCATGTTGGCATGTGTCCTTCCAGTCATTTTTCTTTTTCTTTAAAAAAATTTTTTTTAACGTTTACTTTTGAGAGACACAGACAGAGCGTGAACAGTAGAGGGGCAGAGAGAGGGAGACAGAATCCGAGGCGAGCTCCAGGCTCCCAGCTGTCAGCGCAGAGCCTGATGTGGGGCTTGAACCCACAAACTGTGAGGGATCATGACCTGAGCCGAAGTCAGACGCTTGATGGACTGAGCCACCCAGGCGCCCCTGGACATTTTTCTAGCTGTGTGTTACGCTCACATTACAGGGTTCATACTCCATATATACTTTGAGAACCTACTTTTTTTTTTTAATTTCTTTTTTAGCATTTATTTATTTTTTGAGAGACAGAGAGAGACAGAACATGAGCAGGAGACGGGCAGAGAAAGAGGGAGACACAGAATCCGAAGCAGGCTTCCGGCTCTGAGCGGTCAGCACAGAGCCCCACACGGGGCTGGAACTCACGAACCGCGAGATCATGACCTGAGCCGAAGTCAGCGCTTAACTGACTGAGCCCCCCAGGTGCCCCGAGAACCTACTTTTTGCTTGACTAACAAATGTTAACAGCATTGCTTGTAAACATGTCCTTTAAAGGCTGCCTGCTAGCACGTGCAAAGCCATGCATTTTTAGGCAGCTCCCAATTTGGACATTTACCTTAATATTTGTTTGGAGTTTTGGTTTGCTCATTGTTCTTATAAATAATGCTGTGATGAACATCTTTGAACATGAAGCTTGGTGCTCATTTGGGATTCCTTTTTGCTAAGAAATGCCATTCTTATGTTATCTCAGGTCCTTGGGGAGGCAGGAGCAGGTCCTAACTCACTGTGGCAGGACAGGGCAGATGGCAGATCCCCAGGAAGGACCTGCAGGGGAGGGGCTGCAGAACGCAGCTTGCAGCTGTGGGCAGGGAGCTCGCCAGGCCTCTTCCCACTGCTCCAGCGGCTCCTTCTCCCTCTCCTTTGCTGGCCTTTGCTTCTGCCCATAAACATCGACATGCCCAGGGCTCTGCCCGGCCTTCCCTCTTCAACCCACTCTCTCCCCACCTCTCCCTCCTGGAGCCGGGCCTCCAGCCAGATTCTTACAGCCTCCTGGATGCTTCTCCTGAGCATGCCCGAGGCTCCGTACCCCAGCACATCCAAAAGGGGCCGGGTCGTCTCTCCTTACACCCTGTACCTCTTCTTGGGTCCCCAGGTAGGTAAATGGCACTACCATCCATCCAATGCCCAAGCTAGGAACCTGGGTGTTGACTTTGACCCTGCGTCGCCGTCATACCTCACCCATACGTCTCCCCAACACATTTCTTCTCTCCCATCCCACCCCTTGCTGTATACAGGGCAGAGAGAAGTACCGACTGTCCACCACAGGCCTCCAGACCTGCCGTTCCCTTTCTCCAGAGGCACTGTCCCCCTACCTCTAACCTCTCCCCCTTGAACCCATACTCCGCGAAGGGATTTATTTAGTTTCATGTCCCTCCTCAGCATCCTTCCGAGGAAGCCCAAGCCCTTCAGTAAGTTGACTTTCGCTGTTGTGCTTCTCACCTCCATGCCTTTACACATGCTGTTCCATATGGATGTAATGCCTTTCCATGCACTGTCTGCCTGACAAGCTTCTAGTCATCCTTTTAGACTCAGCTTCAACATCCTGGAAATGGAAACTTCCGTTTTTCCTTCCTATATCCCTTTTCTCAAAGAACTTGCCCCTCCTTCCCTCATATCATAGAGTTTTCTGTGTACCTTTCTATTGAAACAATCACTCAATATTAAAATATTCATTCAGAATTATAACTATTAGAAGGTACATGTATTAGGACTTTTGGTTGCAAGTGACAGAGTGCCCACTTCAAACTGGCCTAAATGAAATGAGATTCTCACATATCCCCAAAGCTTCAGGCATGGCTAGATCCAGAAGTTCCAGTCCTGACCCTGGACCTGTCCCTCTTCTGCTCTGAGTCTAGCTTCCCCCTGCATTGGCTTCCTCCTCAAGGGGCCTGATGGAAAGTGCTGGCTCATAACTTTCAGATTTAAGTTTGAATTCAAGTTCAGAGCTTCTCTCTCGCGCAACAGTGTCAGTGAAGTCTGGGCCTGCCTCTCCTGGGCCCAGCTTGAGTGCCATGCCTGTTCTTGGGAGCAGAATCAGGCCCACCTGAGCCCCAGACACTGAGAGGGATGCAGGGGTGATTGCCAGGAGGGGAGGCAGCTGGGCAGGAAGAGGTGTTGGCTGTCAAGGCCTCAAGACGTGCTCCCTTCCTCCGGGCAGGACACATGGCTTTTTATCTCACCTTGTACCCCCACTGCCTAGACTGGGCCAGGCCCAAAGCAAGAAGTAGTTGGCATTCTATGGATGAAGATACAAGTGAATAGGGAATTAGTGCTGCTCTGTGGTCAGGAAATGCTCATGGCCCTATGAGCTGGGGGCTGGGCACACTTGCTGGTCCCCAGCCACACACACAGCCCAGCATGACTTCGCAGATTCCCTTGAAGACCCAGGAGGAGACCACCCAGCAGACCAGCCTGTGGCAATGACATAAGGTGGCCATAGAGGACTGCTGTCCCCTTCATATGGGCCTGAGGCCTTTCCACTCTGTTTCCGAGGAACGGTGCCAATCACCAAAAATAGACACAGATAGACACACACACACACACACACACAGGCGGATACACACACACACAGGCACACAGAACCCCGCAGCTGAGGGAAGCAAGACGGATTCCTAGAGAGGAAAGTGACCCGCCACCCCCACAGTGACCACGGATAGCCCTGTGACCTTCCCCAACACTGCCACACGTATCCCTGGTCTTTTCTGACCCAGCTTACGAGCAGGGCCATCCCCGCTGCCCGCCCCGACGTCTGCCCTGTGCCCACCCTGCCTGGTGTCCCCAGCATCAGCATGGGGTTTTCCAGCCAGGGACATTCAGACCCCTGAGGCCAAGGGAGGGCTTCAGGCGAGCAATTTTTCTTTCATAACCCCATTTATCTGAGTATTTATTTGTGGTGTAACTAGCCTATCAAGTACACGATTTACCACAGTGACAGGAAGTTTCGCTTTTAAATAAAAACTATTTTTAGATTTAAGAAAACTATTAGTCAAATTCGTCAGGAGGGTGAGAAACGGGAGGTGCTGTGAGGTTGGTTTGGGGTACACCATAGGCTCTCATTTCAGCTGGGGTGGTGGGGAGGTGTTACCCCCATCTTCTAGCTCCAGTTCCCTGCGAATTTCAGTTCTGTGAACTTTCCAGCAGCCCGGCCAGCTCGAGAACAATAACCAGCCTGGCTGACACTTCTGGGGCAAGGAGGCAGTACCAGGCGCTGGTCTAAGGGCTTTGCCCGCGGTAACTCGTTTAGACCTTGCCTGGAGGCAGAAGGAGATACCCTGTGAGCCTCAGTGCATAGATGCGGAGGCTGACGTTGGGTCACCCGCCCAGAGTCACATGGCTGGTGGCAGAGGTGGCTCCCAGCCTGGACTACCAGGCTACGTTGCCTGCTGAGCAGGTGCAGGTTCTGGGGTGGGGGAGAGTGGAGAGGCAGTATGTTAGGAGAGGGAGGGAGCCTACATCCCAAGGCACACTCAGACCCATCAGCTCTGGCTTAGTGTCTGTGGCTGGTTCATCCTACACGGGCCTCAGGACGCCTGCACTTGACCAGTGGTGCCTCTCGTTCACAGCCACGCCCGCCCTCCATCACGCTGAGGGGCTCTCGAAGGCTCACAAGGGGAGGCTCAGAAAGGCAGGGGCTGTTCCCAGCACCCTCTGCTCCTGCTAGTTCTTGCCCTCCAGGTGAGCGGGACACAGAGGCTCAGCCCCTGCAGAAGCGGACACACAGAGCAGCACCCCTCTCCCGCACCCCCTTTCCTGCACCAGCACGGCCCAGATGTAGCAGGAGCTTCTGCAGGCAGCGTCCTCCTGGCCACAGCCCCCTCGCTTCTCACGGGCCTCAGCCAGCTCCGGAGACCAGGGCCGTCCTTGGCAAGCCTGGCACAGCAGTGGGAGGGCAGAGACTGATGCCAGCCCTGTGGGCTTCCAAATCTCCATCGGTCGGGGCTCCAAATGGCCCTGAGAAGCAGCAGCCATTGCATTCCAGCGGCATGTCAGGGACCCCCTCCTACAGCCGTCCAGGGACCAGGGTCTTGTCTTCTCCCCAAGTACAGGGGACAAGGCACCTTGGTATTTTGGTGCAGTGCAGAGAGGGTGTCTGCCAAGCTTCCAGGAGTCCACACGCGTTTCCAGAGATATTTGCAGTAGCTGCCTCCTCCCTTCCTCCGCTGCCTGCACGTGAGGAGCAGGGGTGGGGCGGGGGGGGGAGGGTGGGGGGAGGCGGTCTTAGAACCAAATGAGGCCTGTGCACGAGCCTGCCAGGCCCCTCTCAGCAACAAAAGCCCAGCCCACGGCTGTGATCAGAAAAGCCTAGGATTTGGCCACTCAGCAAAGAAGAGTCTGGTTTAGAGATTCCGTCAGTCGGTGCCCCGAGTGGAATGTTGACTGGGGAAAGAGGATCGCAGAAAGCGACGTGCAGTGTGATTCTGTTTGTGGGAAGTTTAAAAACATGTGCAAGCATCCCTGCCCTTTGTGGGCACCTGTCTGAGTAGGAACGCTGTATAGGAATGATTCACTCTGCAGTGAACTCACTGTGTAAATGTGAGGAGGGAAGGGCTGGGGAGGAGGCGGAAGAGAGGCAGCGACGCGGCTTCCATCAGCTTCGTGATGGTCTGATTCTTGAAGGAGGCCCTGCGGACAACAGAGTTTACTGTGTGTGGGGGGGAGGGGCAGAGAGAGAGGGAGACACAGAATCCAAAGCAGCTCCAGGCTCTGAGCCGTCAGCACAGAGCCCGAAGGGGGCTCGAACTCATGAACCGTGAGATCATGACCTGAGCTGAAGTCAGACGCTTAACCGACTGAGCCACCCAGGTGCCCCACTGTATCTCTCTTTATGACTTTTGGTGTATTTAAAGTTTTAAAACTTTCATAACTTAATGTGATGCCATTTTTTAAGGTCCGTCCATGTAATTCTTCATATTTTCTATAGGCATATAAATGTAGCTAGCTAGAGACTTCGCTAAAGTTCTGGAAGCATGTGCTCCAAACAGAGGACAGCAGTTACCTCTATGGAGGTGGGCAAAGGGAGTGAGATGTAGGGGTGCGGTCAAGGGGACTTCACTGTGTTGAAAGAGAAGAGATTTTCAGATTATTTGTGCAATTAAGGTTTTGTTTCTTTCCAATGTGAAGCTTACGCTAAACGGGAAAAAAAAATCCAGGATTTGAAGGATTTGTGATTCTGAGCTTTGAGGAGTCAGAATGTTGCCAGTTCTGTGTTCCCACGGCTAGAACGATTGGTGGCTTGAGGACAGGACTGGAGCTCCATACTGCCCCCGTGGAAGAGGTTCAATCCCTGGGACTCCCGGGCTGCCAGCCTGAAAGGTGCTGTGGCCTGGGGATCTGCGGACTGTGTGTTCCAGCCCTTTCTGTCCTGCCTCTTTCCAAATGCCGTTGTGCCTCCTTTCGTGCTGGGGACAGATGGGGGCACATGGGCAGCAAGGTGCAGGAGCCAGACATTCCCTGCGTGAATCTGCCTGTCAGCCTGCAGGTTGGAATTTTCCAGTCCAGGAGGGGAGTCCTGGGTGTGGAAGATTTCCCCACCTGCTCTTTGTCAGCCACTTTCTCATTCTAGTCTGGGTTGCTTGCAGGGGGCCACAGACAGGTACAAGGTGTGGGTGTGTGTTGGGGGGGGGGGGGGTTGTGTGTGCAGGCATTTCCAGAGGGGCCTTGAGAGTGAGTGGCGGCTGCAGCCGTCCCAACGCCAATTCCCTGCCGGGCCTTGGATCCACGAGTTTTGGGGACTCTCTGGTGCCCGACCCTGTGGTGGACGCCCACCATCAGAAATCAAAAACAGCCTGGGTGTCCTGTAAACACAGCCCAGGTGCCTATGCTCTTGGCATTTGCTTCCGAATGCCATGTCTTTGCCATGTGCCCTATTTTGAAATAACACGGCGTAACATACAAGAAACAGATATGCAAGTTTGTTTACAAGGAGAAAGTGCCAAAAAGCAGTTAATATGCAGAGGGGTGTCCTGGCCCCCCGGGGAGGCTCCCTGGGGCACTGGGGCAGGAGAGGAAACCCAGGAAAGGGATGCTGGTGCCAGCGCTGCAATCAGGGCCTGCCTGGGCTCTGAGCCTCAGTTTCCTGTTCTGGAAGATGGGGGTGATAAAATAATCCCCGTGTGGAGGAGGCCGTGCAGGGAGTTGCTAGGGCCCAGGCTTGGGAGTCACAGAGAGGTGGCTTCGAGTCTGCTCTGCTGCTGTGTAGAGGTGAGACCTCTCTGCGTAGGAGTGGAAATCAACCTACTTTGTACAGTGCCTCTACGAATTCACTGAACATCAGATCAGATCTGAAGCAAAATGATCCTCCTGAAGCCCTCGTGGTTGTAGCTGCTGCTATGTTTGTATTGTTAGTTAAAGTCTTGTCTGAAAATAAAAAACAAAAGAACTTGTCCAACTCCAGGAGAGACAGGGGAGGGGGGAGGGGGAGGGGGGGATCTGTAACATGTTAAGCCCACAGAAATACCAATTATGTCCATGAGTGCATTATTCTCAGGGAAGGAAGCCCCCTGTGTAGGAAGCTTGGTCATTCAAAGATTTGTTATAGGAGGGTGAATCAGGAAGCATCGTGCTGTTCTGATGCCATTTACCAGTCACTCAGATGCTCCGCTCTTCCCTGGCCCCATAAGGGACATGGAGCCAGAGGAACTGGGTCCCAGTCCCACTTCTGCCACCCACTGCTGTGCAACTTCAGGCACATCACTCACCCTCTCTGAGCTCCATTTTGTCCACTGTCCAAAGGAAGGAACAAAACTTAAGGATGCAGGATCCCTCCTTCCCCTAACTTCAGTGAGTCTGAGAATCCAGAGAGAATAGGAAAAAGGGAATGGCCCTCACAGCTGCCCGGGGTGGGTGGGCTTTTCACAGCCATTGTCTCATGTGATCTTCCCAAAGAGGAAGATTTGCAGGTGCTTAAGAGCCGGGACTCCAGAGCCAGACTCCCCTGGCATACCACTCACCAGCTGTGTGGCTCTGGGCCAGCTGCTAAACCTCTGGCTTTAGTTTTCTCCCCGGAGAATACGACGATAATCTTATACCTCATTGACGTCGTAAAGATTATAATGGAAATAAGAATTATAGGTGTGTACGTATACGAGATAGATTTTGGATTCCTGATTTACAGACGAGCAAACAGACTCTGCTCAGTGAAGCATCAGACAAGAAGAGAGAGATCTGTGCATGAAAGAGAAAATCTGGAGGGGAGAGGGTGGATGTAGGCCTTCTCACCCTCACATCCCTGTGGCTCACCACTTGCAGCCACTCTGGCCTCCTCAGTGTTGCTCAAACACACTCCGCTCCTTCCTGCCTCAGGGCCTTGACACTAGCTTTTCCCTCTGCCTGGAATGCTCCTTCCCGGGATCTTCCATTATTCAACCCACACGTGCCCTCTTAGAGAGGCCTTCCCTGAGCACCCTGTCTGATGTAGATGGCTTCCTCCTTCCTTCCTGCTGTCCCCCTCCCTTCTACCTCTTCGGCTTTACTTTTTGTCCTCCTCCTTACCATGTAAAATTATATATGTTGACTGCATGTTGATTTCCTGTTTCCCTCTTAAGAGGTGAACACCATGAGAGCATCGCCTTATTCATCACTGAGCTGCCAGTCCAGAAACAGTAAATGAGTGAGTGAGTGGTGAAGGAACGAATGGGCTCCACAGCTACAGCAGAAATTCTCCCTAGCTCCAGGACATGGCCAGCACACATCATAACAGCTATGCATCTGTGCAGCTACTGTGTGTGACAAGCCCTCCTGGACCCCTGTGATGTAGCCATTATGATCCCATTTCACGATAGCATCAATCGAGGCTCCCAGAAGGGAAGCGGCTTGTCCACAGCCTCGAGGCCCTTAGGGGTCAAAGCCAGCCTTGGAACCGGTGGGCCTGACTCCAGGGCGCCAGCCTGTTGCGCTCCATGGTTTGCACGACTCCGTGCCAAAGGCAGAAAAGCCACCCTGGAAAGCAGCGTCATCGCAGGCTCTGGACAGCGTCGTGCATTTTAGCAACGAGATTTCCAGGTTTCCAGAGCCAGCCAGGAAGGGGCCCCGGCAAGCTGCGGCACCCTCGCGCTGCGCGGGCGCTCTTCGTCGGGCGGGTGGCTTTGCTGCGAGGGCGCCGCCGGGTGGCCGCGCCTGATGCTGCAGTTGTCATGGCGACGAGCGCCTCGGCGATTGGTCCAGCGCGGCCGCACTACGTTGCTCCTTGGCGCCGAGAAGCGGTGGGGGGGGGGCGGGGGGAGGCTCGCGAGCGCCCGCCCCTCCTCCGGATGCTGCGAGAGCAAAGCGGGCGCAGATTCCCCCCAGCACCCCCCTCCTCCCCGCGCTCAGCCACCCCGGATGTGCGGGAGGGAAAAAAACCCCGAGGTGGTCCCAGGTACCAGCGAGGCCGACGCCCCCGCCCAACCTGGCGACCATGGTGACTGGACGACTTGGCAGGCTCTTGGGCATGGTGTGAGCCCTGCTGTGCTCGGGGCCCCTCGGAGCCTGCTGCTGTCACCCCCCACCCCCTGCTCCCGCCCCAGCGGAGGAGCCCGCCGCCCCCGGGGAATGTGACTCGCCCCTCTATTTAATTTCATTCCCTTCCACTTCTCGGCTGAGCATCCTGCTCCTCCTCTAACCACGCGGAACCTTCCCAGCTGGAGAGAGAGAGGGAAGGGGAAAATTGCCCCCAGACAGGATGGCTTGCAGAAGACGCTACTTGTGAGTATATGTGGCAGGTTTATACCTGAAACTCGGGCCGGAGGCCAGAAGGGCCCCAGCTGAGCTTGGAGCCGGAGTGGGGGCTTGGGGGGGGGGGGGTTGCTGTGCAGGTGTCTTGCAGAGGGAGCTGACCTCCGGGCAGAGGTTGTCAGCGTTTGTGCCCTGCAGTGGAGGTATTTGTTGGTGGTGACGATGAGGAAAAGGCTGTTAGTCAGCAGGTCTCCATTGGGCTGTGAAATTCCCTATCGCTGAGGGCAAGTAATCCCCCCAAATCCATATCCAGGGTTTTCAAAGCCACCACTGCCATTTCGGCTTTTGGTATAGCCCTCAGCATGACTATTTGGAAGAAGCCTCTCCTGCCCAGCTCATCCGTGACCGGCAGTTCTGCCGTGCCTGATGGAAGGCTGGCAGGCAGGTCGGGGTGGGGACAGGATGCCGTGTCCTCCACGGACAGGTGAAGGTCCGGCCTGCCATCGAGAGCAGGGGCGTTGGTGTCCTTCTGGGCCACGCAGGTGTTCTGTGGGCTAGCGGCAGACCACTTGTCTGCTGGGCCTACAGCCAGTGGCAGAAGCTGTTAAACTCTGCACGGGGTGGTGACATCACGGGTCCGGGTATTTATGGAAACCAAAGTCCGTGCCTCATTAAGCTAGGCTTCCCGGGGGGGGGGGGGGCGGGCATCGGATTAGAACGCCAGCTTGCCTCACGGCTCTCGGGGCTCTGCACTGTGCTGTTCTGGGGCCAGGAACCTTCGGTCTCTGGCCTTGCAGGATCCTTCCTCTAGGGCTCGGAGCTGTAGGGTGGGACACAGCTCCACATCTCCACCTGCCCTAGGCAATTTGCCCCACACCTCAGCTTTCCGGGGCTGTTCAGTGACCTCAGACCTTGTAAGGTTAGAGAACAGAGTTGGAGCCTCTTGGGCTGGGCTCCATCCCCAGGACTAGAAAGGAGAAGCCTGGAGCCTTATTTAGGGGGACATCTTGGGGGCCACTCCAAGGCCTCACGACCCTATACCGAGGTCCACCGTGACGAGGACCTGTGGAGTTCCCAGTTAAGCAGCACCCCCACCCCTCCGTGGAGGGACAGCTCTCTCGCTAATGGAGCGTGAAGGAAAATAAACATACTTCTTGCCATGCGCCAGCAGGCCCCGACAGGAGCCCTGGGTGGTGGTGAAGGTGGCCTGTGTCTACGGTTTGCTGTGATGTTCATCTGCTTTTTTAGTGGAAAAGCCCACAGGTTGCGGTGCTGATGTGAGCAGGACACCCCAGTGTTCTCTCTCACTCGCTGTGACAAGGCCCTAGCTGTATTTTTGGCAACAAATAGGAAATCCTTCCCCACTGTTGCTGCATCCGCCACCGTTGCTGGGAAGAGGGCCCTCCCCGGGCAGCTGTCTTCTTCCTGCCACACCTTTGCCCGGGCCCAGGAGCTGCCCAAGCCTATCTGCTCACGGTCTTGCCAGGGACACAGTTGCCATCCAGTACTTGCCCCAATACCAGTACAGACTGGCTCGGTCCGCCAGGAGCCCTGGAACCTGCACTTTAAGCTCCTGGCAGTTTCGTGTCCTAGACGAAGCCCACCCTGCCCTGCCCGGCTTGCCTGGGAGAGGGGCTGAGCCGGTGCCGAGGGAGGGCCTGTTGGGGGGCTCTGTGCCCCCTGCCTCTCATTTGTGTGGGTCCTTTTATGCTCCTCCGGCTCTCAGGCTCCTACAGCCTGGTACCGTGACATCCAGCACCCAGGTGCTGCCACAAACCTGTGGCTACCAGAGGTGGCAAAGAGGCTGGGGAGGGGGCGACTGGAGATGAGCCATTGCCCCATTGTTTTTAGGGAAAGACTTGGGACCCAGAGCAGGCCTGCTTGACAGGGCTGCACAGCAGACACAGAGCCCTGTGTGTTTGCTCCCCGCTTCACACCGTGGCCCAGAACCAGGGCTCTCCTAGCACCTGCTGCTCGACCTTTGTTCCCAGTGCTTTTGATGCGGTAGGGGGGACGGGGGACGGGGAGCGGCGTGTCTCTAGCTGTTTAACTCTCAGGGCAGCTGGAAACCCAAGCATGGTAGCGTCTGGCCGACATACCGTTGTACCATTTAGCTTCAGGGCCCTTTCCGCCCAGTTGCCCTGTTGGTTCTCACCAACTGTTCTAGAATGGGGGTGTTGTTGATCTCATCTTACAGAAGAGGAAACTGAGGCTCGGGGAGGGTAGGAGCGTGGCCAAGGTCACGTGGCTGTTTCCTGCTGTATCTTTGACAGTGGGGTCCCTCCCCTGGTATGTCACGTGCCAGACTCGACCGACTCACTCCGGGGTCCCCGTGCGTGGCAGGAGCAGGGTGTCCCGTGGCTTAGAGGAGCTCGTCCAGGTGGCCATCCTCTGGGTCCCCTGGAGCAGGCCCTAAGAGAGTGTTATGACATTTGGGCTCTGTCCGAGGGTGGGTACCCGCCGGGGGGGGGTGCTCAGTCACTTACAGCGGTGGCAGACAGAACAAGATAAAGGACGGCAATACGACACGAGCGGGAGATTTATTAATGCAATGGGGGGAAATCGCGAGGCCTCCAGAATCAGCTCCTTAATCAAATTTGTTAACAACTGAGATCATTACCATACTGACGGCTTAATTAATGGTGTCTTAATTAAGGTGAGCCCCTTTCAGACTGTAACTACACTTAACAGGGTAACCACCGTCTTACGGGCATGTCACATCCTGCTGCTTGAACACGGAAAGCTGGGGCTACAGGGAGTTCGCACTGAGTGTGAAATTCACAGCTTCTGGGGGGTTGGGGGCTGAAGTGGGGCGCCTCCTGCTCATTCGTTCATTCACCCTGGCTGGAACTTCCGTGACCCCTCACCTGACATTCCTCTATTCCTTCTCTGCCCAGTGCTGTCTCCATCTGCCCGCTGCCGTTGGTTAATTGGTTCACCTGCTAGAACGTACCAGGGCAGAGAGGTTGACAGTGTGTTAGCTGCTGCTACCCTAGCATCTAGAAAAGCACAGGCATATAGTAACTGCTCAGTAAATCTCTGTTGAATGAATGAATTATGGATCTGCAGCGGGCACTGCCCTAAGCAGTGGGGCACATTGCTGAGTAATAGATAGTTTCTGCCTTCTGGAAGCCTGAAGGCCGGTGGGTGAGACAGACATGAACAGACACTCTCAATACACAGTGCCAAGGGCCGGGACAGGAAGATGACCCGGCGATGGGGAGGGTCACTGCGTCCTACAGCAGGCATGTAGTGTGAATGGGAATTTTCCAGGTGGTCAAGGAGGGAAGAGCACTCCAGGTACACACATGTCAGGCCACGATGGCAAGAATTTTGCAGGCAAAGCTCATTTGACCTTCACAGTGACCCTGGGAGGTGGGGCTGTTATTATCCCTGTTGTGCTGACAATGCCACTGAGTTATCAAATAACTTGTCCCAGGTGGCACCCGGTGAGGGGGTAGCACAGGGCTTGAGGCTGCACAGCCAGCCCCTAAAGCCCAGCTCCGGTGCTGTGCGTCTACTAAAGGCTTTTACTGAAAGCAGCTACGTCTGGTCCGAGCCCCAAGCATGAGGGAAAAGACAGAGACGACACTGAAAATGTGGGCAGGACCCAAGGCAGAAGTCACCTGGAGTGCCAGGAGTAGACTGTCTCTGCAGGTAGTGGCCGGGAGGGAGCCATGGAGGGTCCTGATCAGGGGTGGTGGCCATGGTTACATGGCTGGACTGTGGGGGAAGTTGGAGGGGAGGCCAGACAGGGCTCTCATTTGTCCTTTTCCCATGCCCGTAGTAGGGCACGTGTGTCCCCAGAGACTAGTGACATCCTAGGGCCTCAGACCTCCACACCCCATTTGGACAGCCGGGAAAACTGCCGGTGAGGCAGAGGCTGGCTAAGCAGGGGTGAAGCTTGCTCCCTGCAGGTCTGCTAATGGCAGGGGCTGGGAGCCAGGATGCTCCTGAGAATGCCCCTGGATCATGGTCTAACCCCGGTTCTGTTGTGGTCAACAGGGGCCCAGGAGGCATTGTTGTTGGGTGCCGACTGAGCACCCACCGGGCTTATCTGGGGCCGCCACTTTCCCTTGCGTGTCTCACCCCACCTGCGCTCTGGCTCCTGTTGTCTCTGTCTCACCTCACCCCTGCCCCTAGGTCTCTGAGGCCCTCCCAGGGTCTTCTAGAACAAGAGAAGGACATTCCACTCCAGCTCTGGCCCTGCCTGGCTCTGTGATCCTGGGCAGGCCTCTCGCCCTCTCTGGGCCTGTGTTGTCACCCGGAAGCAGAGCGGCAGGGTCAGCTCTTGCCGGGTACCGGACCGCACGGGTGGCTGGGAGGAGAGGGACCGGTGGCTCCAAGAAGGGGGAGCTGCATTCAGACATCCTGAATCTTTCGCACACACCCGAGTCTGCCTGTCATACGTGGTCACCGTGAGGTCATCGTCCACGCGCCACTTCATTCATCCAACCCGGTCTGTGTGCCAGCCCTGGTGGGGTGCTCGCAGCAAACAGCTGCAGTCCGGAGGGGTGGTGAACAAGGCCACAGGGGCCCAAGCCCTGGAGAGACGGAGGGAAAAAAAGAGGGCGGGCACCGCGGAGCAGTGGGGTGGCCCTGCTCGCACACTCCCCGTCTCTGGCTCCAGGGCGTCTACCGCCTCCCGCTTCTCCTGTCCTGCACTGACCCCGCTGCACCCCACTCCTGCCCAGGCTCTTGGGAGACAGAGTTCACGCCTCCACATTTTGGCCCCTGCTGGCTCCTCTTCCAGGGATACCCTTTCCGCCCCTCACCTCAGGCCCCAACATCCAGCTCGTGCCTCTTTCTGGACTCCCCAGGCAAATGGGTCCCCTCGCTGGGTTCCTGGATCCCCGGGCCTCCCCTGGGCCACACTACAGGGCCCTCTGTTGTCACCGACTACCCGCTTCCCTGTCTCCCCCACCAGACTCGGGGCGTCCCTTGCAGGCAGGGCCCCACTTTGTTTCTCGGCAGCCCTGCAGGCCCTGGCCTGGCAAGGCACCGACAACCTTCTTCTTAAAGTTGTGGTAAAATACACACGTAGCATAAAATTTACCATTTTAACCATTTGTAAGGGTGCAGCTCAGTGGCATGAGATACAGTCACAGTGCTGGGGAACCAGGGGGCTCAGTTGGCTGAGCACCGTCCTCTTGATTTCGGCTTGGGTCATGATCCCGGGGTCATGGGGTCAGGCCCTCAGTGCTTGGGATTCACTCTCTCCCTCTGCCCCTCCCCCCAAATTAAAAAAATATATATTAAAAATATATATATATATATACTCACACTGTTGTGCAGCCGTCCCCACCATCCATCTCCAGAACCTTTTCATCTTCCCAAACTGAAACTCTGTCCCCATTAAACACTAACTCCCTGTTCCGCTCCCCCAGCTTCCGCCACCACTTACGTTTTGTCTGCTCTAGAGACCTCATATAAATGGGATCATAGGTAGGGTATTTGTCCTTTCGTGACTGGCTGATTTCACTCAGCATTACGTCCTCAAGGTTCATCCATGTTGTAGCGTCTCTCACAATGTCCTTCCTTTCTAGGGGTGAATAATATTCCATTGTGTGAATAGACCGCATCTTCTTTGTTAGTTCACCCATCAGTGGACACTTGATGCATCCACGTTTAGCTGTTGTGAATAACACTGCCATGAGCATGTGTGTACCAACATCTCTTCCAGACCCTGATTTTGATCCTTTTGGTTACATACCCAGAAGTGGAAATGCTGCATCATCTGGTAATTCTGTATTTAGTTTTTAAAAATTGTTTAGTTATTTATTTTGAGAGCCGGGGGGGGGGGGGAGGCAGAGAGACAATCCCAAGCAGGCTCTCCACTCAGCGTGGAGCCCGACGCGGGGCTCGATCCCACGAACTGCCAGATCATGACCTGAGCCCATATCATGACCTGAACTTAACCGACTGAGCCACCCGGGCGCCCCTATATTTGATTAATAAAAAAATTTTTTAGTGTTTACTTTTGAGAGAGAGACAGACAGACACAGCGTGTGAATGAGGGAGGGGCAGAGAGAGAGAGGGAGACACAGAATCCGAAGCAGGCTCCAGGCTCTGAGCTGTCAGCACAGAGCCCGACGCGGGGCTCGATCCCACGAACTGCGAGATCGTGACCTGAGCCAAAGTCGGACGCCCAACCGACTGAGCCCCCCAGGCGCCTGTACATTTAATTGTTTGAGGAACCAGTGTATTGTATTCCACAGCAGCTGCACCATTTTACGTTCCTTACAGCAATGCACACGTGTTTCAATTTCTCCGCATCCTCAACACTACTTGCTATTTTGTGTTTGGGGCTTTTCGTAACAGCCATCCTCATGGTGTGATGTGGTCTCTCGTTGTGGTTCTGATCTACCCTTTCTTTGATAAAGGCTGAGCGATGCAGGCCTTGCACTTTCCGTTGGACCGCTTATCTCCGGGGACCCCTGGCGTTGACTCAGGAGGGGTGGGACTGGCTGGGCACCCGGCAGTGCCTCCACTGCCTTCACTGGGGTCTCTGTCCCGGGACAGAGGGGAGATTCGGGGGGCTCTGGGCCCTCCATCCAGAACCCAGTCCTTAGGACATAAGCATTCCAGGGGGATGGGCTCTCTGGGGGTGCCTGGCACACAGTAGGTGCTCAAACAATTTTTAATCACACAAGTAGTACCTGCTTCGATCTGGTTTTTTTGGTGATTATTTATTCATATAATTGAGAGATAATTCATCCACATGGAACAAAACTGTCTGTACACAAGAGCACCTGGGTGACCCAGTTGGTTGATCCTCTGACCTTGGCTCAGATCATGATCTCACAGTTTGTGAGTTCGAGCCCCGCGTCGGGCTCTGTGCTGACAGCTCAGAGCCTGGAGCCTGCTTCGGATTCTGTGTCTCCCTCTCTCTCTCTGCCCCTCCCCGGCTTGCACTCAACAGAGTCTCTCTCTCTCTCTCTCTCTCTCTCTCTCTCTCTCTCTCAGAAATAAATAAACATTTTTTTAAATGTCTGTACACAGTACAAAATCAATTCCTCCCTCCTTGTCCCTCTATTTAGAGGGATACTGCTGTGTCTGCTTCCTTCAGGTCCTTCAGGGAAGTTCTGTGTATTTGCATATGTGCTTTATTATTGAGATGCCCCAGCTGCCAAACCAGTTGCATAAAGCAGTTTCATTTCCAATCACTGCTTTGAAGTTCTGGATTTGAGCCAATTAAAAGCTCAGTTTGGGGGACATGGTGACCAACAGGCCCTTAAAGGAAGCAGCAGTCTCCTGATGGGAAGCCCTGACCCACCAGGCCTCAGGGGAGCCAGTTCATCATAGCTTCACCATTGTCACTTTGGCTGACTCTGTCCAGATCAGCCCTATTGGGCACATTTATTAGCACCTGTCCAGCACCTGTCCAGCACTGGATCCTGGGGGACCGCAGCCCCTGCCCCTGGGGAGACAGATACAGGTGGAACTGTCCGTGTGGGGACAGAGAGTAAGTTGTGGGGACTTTCAGCAGGGCCGCACTGCCTCCTTGGGGCCATTGGAGATGTTAGCAGGCATTATGGGGGCCTCAAGGAAAGGTGTCTGGCTGGCAGGGGTCAGAGGTCTAGTTCCGTGCACCGTGTGGGGCAGGCCTGCACAGCCAAGAACCTGCGAATGTCTAACCCCAGATTCACGGGATTGAAAATCCGTGTGTAATTAACCGAGCCTGGGACCTCACTCCATTCGACATCCGCGCTACAAAATGCATTTCATATGATTTTAATATACATTGAGTTTCTCAGGAACACACTGCTCTTCTCACAGTCGAGGGCAGATCAGACTTTGGTATGTTCAGAGCTTTGCCAAGTGCTGTCACCATTCAAAGGATCCCGTCACGGAGGGCAGCATCCCCTGTGGCACCGACTGGCCGGCAAGCCCCTGCATCCGTCTGGGTTGGAGCCACCGTCGCCTAGAGAGGCAGGCAGCTGACTTCCTCATTTGCCCTGTGGGACAGCCAGACCCACCGCTATCACACCTGATGCCTGTCACTTCCTTGTGGGTCACTTTGCTCCTTTTCTGTGTTGTTACAGTGAGGGCATTCTGTTGACTTTTGTTTTAAAATATGCATGTAGATAGATCCGTTTATTGTGAGCTCTGTTTCAGAACAGAGAAGGGGGTCGCAGAAGGTTTGGGTTGTAAAAGAGAGGGGTGGACGAGGGCTCCTTGTAACGGAACGGTTGCGTGTTTTGACTGGGAGGGTGGGTATGTGAACCTGCACGTGCGATGGGAGGACATGGAACCAAATGCACACGTGCACACGTGGGCACACGCACACATGCAGACGCATGCACATGAGTAGGAGTAAAACGGGAAATCTAGGATGATGGACGGTACAACGTCAGTATCCTGGTGGTGATATTGTCCTCTACACATAGGATTTCTCTCTATTACTTTCAGCAACTACCAGTGAATCTACAGGGGTCTCAAAATAACAGGCTTAACTTTTTAAAAGGGCTGAGGACCGGTGCTGGGTCTGATGGGCTACTACGAGACAGGAAGACCAGCAACCCCCTGTCTTGGTCCTTCCAGGAGAAGCCTGTGTGGTCACTGACCTCTGTCGCCCTCCCCTCCCTGACAAGTGAGACCCCTTGACCTCTCCCCAGCCAGGGGCATGGGGACCTGCTTCCTTCCCTACCCCAGAAAGACAACATAGGCCCCTTTTGCTGCCAGCCAGTGCCTGGTCAGCCCTGGCAAGAAGGTTGAGAGTCTGGAGCTCTCCCTAGAGACCCTAACCCCAAAGCACCCCACCCTCCCAAAGCCTGGGCCCGACCCCACCTAGAGGCTCCCCCAAGTGGGCCTGGACCGTCCACTCCCTCCCACTCAGCCTCCGCCCAGTGCCACCTGTGTGGGTGATAATACAGCCACCTCATTCTTCCTCTGTCCCCTCTGTCCCTCTGTGCCCATTCTCAGGGAGACACAAATCAAACCTTCGTTCAAATGCCATTTGAAAGCAAAAACGTAACCCAGCCAACTAAAACAAAAAGGTTAAGGGAATCGAGTGTTTTTTGATGAGCCTGTCGTCCTGCAAATTGACTATTCAGTGAATGGGATTTTGGCAAATTGACTTGTCACGGGTTGAGGGAGAGCCAGGACAAGGCCGGTGAGGCTGGGGACGGCGGGGCTGAAGCCAGACCGAGTGTGGTGTGGGCTCAGGGCCCGATACACCTGGGATCTCGGGGGCTGGGCTCCCTGGACAGACCCCAGCTGGAGGACTCTGGCCTCCCGCTCTCGTCCACCTGACCTTCTGGGGATGAGCTGGGGACACGAGGCCCGGGCTGGAGATGCCCCGAGTCTCCCAGTCTCTGGTCACTCCTGACCTTGTTGGACACTGCTGCACTGGCCTGTCCTCAGAGGGACAAATCATCCAATTGTGACAGGGTCCCACTGGAGCAGCCTCGGAGCTTAGCGGGCAGCCCATCTGAGCGTGGCTAATTGCAAGATGTTTTATTGGCTTCGGCGCTTCCATTCCTCGTCAAGACGGTCCCGGCATCTGTTTGGAATGGTTAATAAGGGAAGTGATGCATTTTTAATCACCACAGCCCTCACTGAAAATCACAGCCTGTGTCTCGCCACGCTTGCTGGGCCCTGCGATAACACAGAGAGCCTTCCTCACATTTGCTCTCATTATCGAACAAGAGAGAAACGCCCGGCTTCACTCCGTTGTCACCCAGATGGCTGCAGGCACCTTCCAAGTCCCTCAATCCCCCATCCTGGGTCGGCTTCAGTCCCCAACAATCTCCAGGGCTGCTGGGTGATCAGGCTGCCTCAGAGGAGCTCCCTGAGACCTGTGCGGGGGGGGGGGGGGGGGGGGGGACAGCGGAGCTGGGAAGGGGCACCGTGTTGGCGTTCTCGAGGGCTTTTCCAATACCACCCCCTGACACAGGGCCCAGCCACCCTCCAAGAAGTTGCTCAGACGGAGCCCCGTATCTGCCACCCGGTGGCAATGGGACTTGGGACAGATGGCTTAACCTCTCTGAAGCTCAGTTTCCTTTTCTGTCAAGTGGGGCCAATAATTCCAGCTTTGCAGGGTAGCCATCAGGATTCAGTGAGGTAATAAAGCGCATGATGGATCTGTGACCTAAAATACTGTTCTCGTCCCCTGCCTTCCCTGGATTCTCACCACGCAGAGAGAAGCTTTGGGACACACTGGGGCTTAAGAAATATGGACATCTGGGAAGGGAAGGGAGCCAGGCCGGGGCTGGGGAGCGTACTTAACCCAGGAGCCCTTGGGTGGCAAAGGACAGAAACTTGAGTCAGAAGAGATTTGAATGGTTACTATCCGGGCACAGCCCAGGGGTCTGCTTCAGTGTGGCTGGTTCCAGGGGCTCTAATACTCTGCTCCTGTTTGTCTGCCCCTGGGGTCATGTTCCCCTGTGGGAGCTCTGGCCTCCCATCTCACTGGTCAGCCCTGGGGCTCATGGCCACTCCCGAAACCACCTCCATGGCCCAGGGAAGGCTGCATGCCAGTCACCTAGCTTCTGTCACTTGGCTGCCTCTGGCAGCTGGGCGGGTGGGGTCGGCCCCACCTGACCATGTAGGGGGAGGATTCACTTGTGTGTGTTTGTGGGGGCGGGGCAGTAAACCGAGGCTACAGACAGCCCACTGCAGTATATTTGGAAGCAGAGGGCAAACATAGGCCAAGCTGGCGGCCTCAGCTGGGTACTGGGCATATGCACACAGCTGCCAAAACCACAGGTAGGCACAGGGATGCCCCCCTTCACCCAGGCGGCCGGCCCCTGGCCCCAGCACAGAGCCTGGACTCACTGGCCCTGAGTGCCAGGGGCTCTGCGGATGGGAGGACAGGGTTTACCCCTGGGTGTATCTACATAAATCCTCAGGACCGCCCCCCACCCCCATGCTCGATGCCCGGGACCAGCTGACCTCCCACCCCAGGCTGCCGCACCTCCATCCTTCTTAGCCAAGCTGGGACCTATAAATAAGAAATCATTTTTCTTACCACTTCATCTTTGCTCTTTTTCCCAGTAGGATGTATTTAAAAGAAAAAAAAAAAAACACTTTTTTTAAGCTGCCTGGGGCACCGTATATTTCAAAAAAAAAAAAAAAAATTGTGTTTCAGATCAACCTCACATCCTTTTTAGCCAGCACCTCAGGGAGGGGGAAATCCTGTCTGCGCCTTGTCTCCCTGGAGGGGAGCAGCCTGGAGGAGAGGCAGAGTGAGGGCTGTGGGGCAGGCCTGCCCCGCATCTGTAAATGGGCCATTCCCGGGCCCCTGAGGCCAGAGTGAGGACTCACAGAAATGACTTCTGGCGGCACAAAGGGGTTCTCAGGGGAGAGCAATTTCTCAGCAAGGGTGAGGCCCTCAGATGGCCTGGGTTCTGCAGCCAGAATGTACAGGGCCCGAGATTTGTCCATGGTGTTTCCCAGGTTAGAGAGCACTCACTAGGAGGTACCTATGAGGCTTAGAGCCACCAGAGAGGCAGAGCAGGGTCTGGAGGCTCCAGGAGGCACGTAGGCTCAAGGGCCTTGTGGGCTGAAGGGGATTCGGGCCTGGGTAGTCCGGGTCCGGGTCCGGGTCCGGGTCCTGCGCTCAGCTGATGTGTTCCCTGGACCAATTGTGGGTTCCCCCTCCTGTTCTCGGGGCTGTTGCTTCCTCCTGGAGCCTAGGGGTGAGGATCTGCCAACCCCAGAGCTCCACGGGCAGGGTGGGTGCTGCACGGGCCAGACATGCAGGGTGTCCTCCCCTCCAGCAGCCTTCCCCAGCCGCGCTGTGCGTATGGCTTTGCCTCTGTAGACACGCGCTTAGCCTGTCATCAGGCCTCAGATAGGTATCCCTACCAGGCAGCCCCAGACAGGGACATGAGCCCTGAGAGGACAGAGCTCTCTCCCAGGGTCACCTAGCCCATCAGTGGAAAGCCAGGGTGTGGACTCTGGCTTGGGGACAGCAGGGTTGCTCACCCCCTCTCCTAGGGCCACATCTGTCTCACTGACATTGCACACATATCGGGTCATAGGATCTCGGGGCCAGGCCCTCAGGAGCCTTCCAGCCTCCCCCTACTTGCTCCCTCCAGCCACACCCCCCTCCTTTTTGTGCTCTGCAACTATCTCTGTACTGACTGAGGGACCAGAGACCCTGGGGAGCTATGCCCAGGAGGTGGCACTTGAGCCAGGCCTTAGTGACAGGCCAGAGCCTGACGCAGAACAGCTCTCGGTGTTTGTCAGGTGAGAGAAGGATGTCCCATGTTGTCTCCTTCAGCCTGAAGTTTGTTGTCTGTCTTTCTTTCACCCAGAAAGTGCTGTCCAGAGGGTGCTCCCATGCCAGGCCTGGGCTGGGTGGGCCAGGCATTATGGGAAATGCCAGAGGTGGTCCGAGGGGGAGGCCAAGGCAGCTCATGGAGCAGAGTGTCCAATGAGGGTCAGCCCGAGGCTGGGGGCGGGGGGGGGGGGGGGGGGGGAGGGGGCGGGGAGGGAGAGGAAGGCATCAAAGGGGTCACAGACTATAGTACTTAGGGGTCTGCCTTGGGGGTCTGGGTGGGTGGCAGTGCTATCACCAAAATGGCCCCCCCCATATGGGAATTGCTGGTACAGAGAGGGGAGCTGGGGGAGGGCCTAGCTGGGTGTTCTGTAGGTTGGAGTCTGGGGAGGTCAGGGGCTGGGTCGGACTGCCACTCTCACCCTCCAGTGGGGACACTGCCTCCATCCACCCACTCGGCTGAGCCACAGCAGACGGACTCTGCCTGACTGCTGCAGCCACCAGCCCACCCGTGTGGGCCAAGGACACCCAAGGCCTTCTGCCTGGTGGCTGTAGCCATCTGCCCAGAGAGTGCTCTGTGTCCCAAGCAGAGAACCAGCCGTGTGGGGGACAGAGCATTCTGTGATGGCATCTTGCCAACCCTGAAATAGAAGCCCCCACACGCTGAGAGCTGCTTTCCTCTCCAGCCCCTCCGTCCCATGAACCGAGGGTGTAGGTTAGGGCTCCCCTTTTATCCAGACACCACCATCCCCCCCCCCCACTAGGGCTTTGGGGCCCTCTACAGCCCTTGAGAAGCTTGGGGCACCTGGGTGGCTCAGCCATTAAGTATCTGACTCTTGATCTCAGCTCAGGTCTTGATCTCAGGGTTGTGAGTTCAAGCCCCTAACTGGGCTCCACGCTGGGCTGGAGTGGTGGTATTGGGGGGCTCACTGGGCCTCCTTCTCCAAGCCAGGCTTCGTTCCTGCAGCAGATGCCTGGCCTGGCCCCATGCGCCACACGAGGGACCCTCACCTTGAACGTGCACAGCTGGCTCCCGCCTCAGGCCTTTCCCTTGCTTATCCATTACACGGAGCCCTGCCCTTCAGAGCCAGCGGTCACTTCTTCCTAGGGGCTTTTCTTGGCTAGTGTCTCTCCTGTCTCGTGCTCAGCTGCTCCTACTTTCTGTACTGGTCCAAGCGGCCTTGTCTGTGCACATATCCTTATCTACTTTTCTTGTGTGCCCTCCACACTCTCCACACGGGACAGTGATGGGTCTGTCTTATTCACTCCGTATCGTCCCTGTGCTCGGAATAGTGCCCCTGATCACATCCGGGAGCCTCTGTTTTCTCATCTGTGAAGTGGAGATAAGGACATCCCACATCGCAGGCTGGCTGTGTGAGGGTGATGTGAGTCAGTCCTAAGCTCTTAGAGAGCCTGGCCCAAAGTGGGGACTGCATGGTTACTAAGTGGGATGAATGAATCACTGTCCCCAAATGGCCTGACGCACCCCCCACACACACAGAGTGAAGAACCACTTCTTTAGACAAACACCCTCATGGTGCAGGCGGGGAAACTGAGGCCCAGAGAGGGACTAGATGCCCTCGGGGTCTCACCCAGGGCCCCTGCCTGGCCACCCTGATCTCTCTCTCCACACCTCTGCCCAGGGGGCGTTGCAAAGAGACACATCCCACCCCCATCCCACCGCCAGCAGGGAGTTTTCCAGACTCAGGCTGAGCTCCTGGGCAGAACTGCCTGGCAGGACGGAAGGGCACAGAGGCCAGCCTGGAGATAATCGTCTCACTGTGCCGCTGGGCGGTGGGGCCTCAGGCTGGCAGGCAGGGCTGTCTGGGGCCCAGAGCCAGGACAGGAAGGCAGAGGGTGGGCGGGCAGGAGCCCTCTGTGGCCTTTTCAGAGGGAGGCCCCAGGTGGGGTTTGGGGGACTGGGCGGGACAGCCCGGGCATGAGCCAGCATGGCAACGCTTCACATCCGTCTGTTTACAAGGCACCTCCAGTCTGTAAGCTCCCAGGAGCCTCATTAACGGCCTCTGAGGCGGGAAGATCAGCCCCGTTTCATAGATGAGGAAGCAGAGGCTGGGGCAGGGTCATTTTGCTTGTGAGACTAGAACTGGGAACCCCAGCCGGTGGGCAAAAAGCCTCATGCCTGAGGGATAAGGGCACCTTCTCTGTGTCTCTGCTTCCACGCCCCCAGAGAGGCACCCTGCTTACTGACTCTGGAGGCCAGTGGTGAGGGGCGAGCCCCAGACCTGGCCCTGGCTGTTAGCTACTTTCTCCCCGACAGCCGGTGGAGGGGTCAGAAGCACAGACCTGGTGCACCATTGCTCACACAACCTCTGCGGCATGTCTCACGGCTGATTCCTATGGACCTGGCGTCGTGTAAGGGCATTCTGCGTGGGGCACAGTGCCACCCAGCACCTTCTCCCTTGCGCTCATCTCTGCCCCAACAGAGAGAAACTTCTGCAGCACGAGACGAGATGGCCAAACACTCACCATCACTGCCACCAGGAGTGTGTTGGCCCAACCTCTTGGGTCAGCGTCTGTGTGTACCCAGAGACATCAAAACACTCCCACCCTGTGACCCAGAAATTCCAGGAATGGGTCCTAGAGGAACATCCCAGCCTGTGCACAGAGGCCGCATTGATGGGACGGTCCCGCAGCTTTGTTTACCGGGAGAGGAGAGATGGACCTAAGCCCAGCGCCCACCTGGGGCGATGAGGAACCCACAGGGGTTCCAGGCAGCTTCCAAAGGGGTGACGTGGAGGGATGTTTGAAGACCTAAAAACATGCTTGAGACAAGTGTGGGGTAAGGGGGTGGATGTATTTTATAGAACAGAATGTATTTCTGTGTAACCAAAAAACATATATACGCCCAGTCACAGGCACACATTTAGAGAAAGGCCCAGCCAGAAAGTACCCTCAAATAGTTACACTGGTTAGTCCCTAGAGAGCTGGGACGGCAGATGATTTTATTTCCTTGTTGTGCTCTGCTGTTATTTCTACAGTTGGTGCAGTGGGCATTTATTGCTTATTTAACGAGAGGGAGGGGGCCCTGTAACTGGGAGGGGTACGGCCTTCCCCACCCCTTTGGAGACTGACGTAAACTCCACAAATAGGTCCATTCCGGGACCTGGCTTGCCTCAAGTTCCCTCCTGGGTCATGCCCTCGCCCTAGACATGGACTTAGCCACTCACTGCTCTGTACGAGACAGTAATACCTGTAGAGGCTCCCGTGGGAGGGAGGGGTCCCCTCCTATGCCACGTGGCCTCCAGAGCCTCCTTCTCCCCTCTGTCTCTGCTCTCTGCTTTCTCCCCATTCCTTCTCAGAAACAGACAAACTTCCCCCTCTGGCCTGAGACACAGTAACTCTAAGCCACCTGTAGCAGCCTGGACCCCACCACAGAACTCTGCAGGTAGCCCTTCCAGAAAGCGCAGGCTGCCCAGAATTCTTACAGCAGCGACCGTGTTCTTTTTAAAACTGACAGAACTTCCCAAGTTCGGAAGCTCCTAGGGGATTAGCTGGTCGCACATCAAACCCATCTGGGGAGCTTTTAAAAATGAAGGTGCACTCGAACAGACATTTCACCAAAGAAGATATGCGGGTGGCAGGTAAATACACGTAACAATAATGGTCAATAACATGGGCCGTCAGTGAGATGCACCCCAAAACCACAGTGAGCTCTCGCCCCATAGCTATTAGAGTGGCTGATGTAAAAAAAAAAAAAAAAAAATAGTAGCAGCATGAGACGCTGGCAGGGATGCGGAGAAACCGACCGCTGCTGCCTCGCTGTTGGGAATGTAAGACGGTCCAGCTGCTCCGGAAGACAGTTTGGCGGTTTCCTTTCAGAGTAAATGCACGCTTCTCGTATGACCTAGCTATTGCACTCTTGGGCATTTATTCCAGAGAAATGAAGACTTATGGTCACACAACATCCTGTATCAGAATGGTCATCGTGGTTCTATTCAGAACAGCCCCCAAACTGGAAGGTGCCCAGATGCCCTTCGGGGGGCGAATGGATACTAAACTGGTGCATCTGTGCCGTGGAGGACGTATTCCGCAGCCGTCAAGAGGAAGGAAGTAATGATGAACTTCCAGGGACACTGAGTGAAAATCTACGATTTCATTTGTATAGCATTCCTGAAAAGGCAAAATGGTGGAGCCGGGGGACAGATTGGTGGCTGTCGGCGGGGAGGGACTGCGGAGGACAGGTGGGCGTGGCTATGGGGGGTAGCACCGAGAGCCTGGTGATGGAACAGTTGTGTGATTGATCACGGCGGGGAACTACCGCAAGCGACCCGGGTGTAAAATTATATGGAGACCCACATGCACGCACACGCATGTGCTCGTCTGGTGGAAGTCAGAATAACCTCGGCGGATTTACCTATGTCAGTTTCCCGGTCTGGATGGTGTCTGTAGTTGCACAAGGGGTTATGGCTGGAGGAGGCTGGGGATGGGGGTTCATGGGACCTCCCAGGACGTGGTATTTTACAGCTTCCTGTGAAGCTATGGTTTTTTCAAAGGAAAGAATGAGAACAAAGCAAAGGTGCAGAAACACACCCCCAGAGGCTGTATGACTTAATTGGTCCGTCTTAGGGCCCAGGCATCCGTACATCAGTGTTTCTCAGAGGCTCCGTTCCTGCTGTACAGCCAGGAATAGACACACTGACCACTTCCTCATTCAGCAGAGGGAAACTGAGGCCAGAGAGGGGAAGGGGTTTTCCCAGGGCCACAGAGCTGCTGCAGGGTGACTGAAGGGGATGGCATCCAGCTGCAAGCGGCCCAAGGTTTTTCCTGCTGCCCCGGGCTGGGACTGAACCAGGCAGTTTGTTTTCATGTAAACTTTTATTAAAATACAGTGTACAGCTTATTGCATTGTCACAAACAACACACTCACGTAATCAGCACCAAGGCCCCCAAACCAAGACGATCCAGGCCCCTCTAGAACCCCACTCATGATCAAGCCCCCTGGGGCCCCCCTGGGGCCCTGCCAGTCTTGGCCCATCCCCCAGGGGAGCCCTCCCCTGACTTCCTACAGCACACAGAGGAGTTTTTCCTGTTCCTGAACTTTGTGTAAATAGTTGGGTGCTGTTTAGAAGCTGTGCCAGGGAGACTGGAGCAGCCAGTTTATTCTGAAGGAAAAGGAAGTGGCCTCCCCAGGAGCCCCATAAAGGAGGGCTGGGGGTGGGGGATTCAGAGGAAGGACTGTCCCGGGGCGGTCTTCCTTGTCCAGGGTGGCCGGAATGGGCTGTTTATGCCCTGAGCTAGAACTGGAGACCAGAAGAGGAGCTGGAGCCCTGCCTGGCTGACTGAGAGCCCTGTGTCCATGAACCTGGTCCAGGGTCCCCCAAAGATCCTGGGGCCCCTGAGCAGGGGGAGGTACAGCAGCACCAGTCCTCATGTAGGACTGGTGGCATTGAAGAAACCACCTCTCAGTTTCCCTGCATATAAAATGAGGATTTTATATATGTGAATAACACAAATATCTACTAATGTAGAATCAATGTTAATGTAACACATTAATATTTCACTTCTATACTGTTGGTGTTAGACATTAATATATTCTATATCGTATGTTACATAACATAAGACATATTGAGTAATATGCAAATCTTTTGAATCCTATCTATACTAATGATAGCTGGCATTTATGGAATGCTGATTCTGTATCTGGCATTGTCTTAAGTGCTTTAAATGTATAAACCAATAGGGTGGCTGGGTGGCTCGGTCAGTTAAGCATCCAGATTCGGCTCAGGTCATGATCTCGCGGTTCATAGGTTCAAGCCCTGCATCGGGCTCTGTGCTGACCACCTCATCTCGCATCATCCGTGCGAGGGTGGAGCTCTTATTATCACCGGAGGAGGAGGTCGAGGCTTCGAGTTTCTGTCGCCCCCAAGGTTGGACTGGGCTGTGAGCTCAGGTGGTTGTTTCCAAAGCCAGGTATGCTCAGCCAGGCGGTCTCTCGTGTTCTCCGAGCACCCTCAACCTGGGCCTGTCCTGCGCGGGCCCAAACCTTTCCTGTTGACCGCTGGGCTGAGCAGCAGACAGTGGTGAGCGGAACGGGCCTCCATCTGTGACTCCAAAGCTGCATGGACCCAGCAGGGCGCATGGCAGAGGCTGGTTGCATGGACCCAGCAGGGCGCATGGCAGAGGCTGGTTCTCCTCTTAGGGCCAGTCCTCACTGGGCTGATGGAGGGTCAGGGAGACAGCAGGAAGGGGACCGCCAAGGGGCTCAGGCCACCGAGGGGACCCCAGGGATAGGCAGAGAGGGTGGAGGAGTGGAGAGCCCAAGCAGAGGTCACCACCCGCCACAGGGTTTAGGGTTGGGCCACGGCAGGCCAGGTCAGCCCTGCGTGGCTATTAGGGCCCCTCAGTCCTGTGGGGGCAGGCGGTGCTCAACAGACAGTCCCCGTCTTCACATGCATACTTCAGTAACAGTACTATCTGCTTGGAAAATCTCGTGCACCCTTCAACATCTTGGACCCGTGTGTTACAACATAGCAGAGTGTCACTGTACCTCCCCCCTGGGCTCCGGCGAAGACTGAATGAGTTGATCGCTGTAAAGTGTTAGCAGCAACGCCTCCCTCATAGCACATAGGAACTGCTCAAAATATACTCATGGTCATTGGGGGAGTGGGAGAGAGAAGGAAGGGAGGGAAGGAAGGAGAGAGAGGGGAAAGGAGGAAGGAAGGGAGACGGTAGTCTGCGTGGGGGGTCAGGGTGGGCAAAGAAGGCTGCACCAAGGAGTTGACATTTGAGCACAGTTTTGCAGGGTGAATAGGAGTTTGCTGCGGGACAAAGAGGCAGGGGATGGAGTGGTGTTCCGGGTATAGAGTGCCTCTGAGCTGCACTGGTAGCGTTTGTAAATTCCTTGTGCCTCATGAGGTTTATGCAAGGGTTAGATGAGAAACGCACCTGGCACTAGGGGGCTCTCATACTGGTATCTCCTCACCTGACTGGAGAGGCCAGTCACTGGGGGACAGGCATTGAGGGCTGGGTCCCCTTGTCTGGACTAGGGGCTTCCCAAAGGCAGGAATCGCTCGCCTCTGCCAGTGAGGGTCCTGGCGCGGCAGGGAGGTGAGGCCTGCCTCACCAGCCCTGCCCTTTCTCCCTCCCAGAAAAGCCATCGCTCACTGGGGCAGGCGCAGGACAGCAAACAGTCTGGGACAGTGACAGGGTGGCATCCTGACACCGTCCTTTATGTCCCCTTTTCTTGTGGGGCTCTGGCAAGGCGCTGTTGACACAGGCACAGTGCACGGCCCTGGGGTGGCTCTGGCTCCAGGGGGGAGGGAAGCTTGTCCGTGGCCTCTTCAGCCGGGGCTGGAGAAGGAGGGGGCACCTGGGGCAGGGCTTGGTTCTGGGGAAGCTAATCTGCTGAATATGGGACCCAGAAAACCAGCAATGCTTTCGTTGGACCGGAAGTGGGGATGTGGAAGGCGGGGGGTCGGCCTCCAGCAGGGAGAGTTTCCATCAAGGCTGTGGTAAGGACAAGTAGGTAAACCGAGGCCGAAGCTCAGATGACCCGTGGTAAGCACCCAGCATTGGCTCAGAATGGCAAAGCCCAAGCGCCAGGCACAGGCCCACGGGAAGCAGGGGCCCTGGGCTTCTGAGACATTGGGTGGGGGAGAGGTGTGCAGGGGACCCCAGTGGGGAGAGGTGGTGTCCCATGAGGAAAGGGCAGCCTGGCGTGGGAGGAGAGGTGGAGTCCAGGGACAGTGCCTCCACGGCTGTGTCGGCTGTCATAGCAGCCGCTGCCCGGAAAGGCAGGGACAGGGCAGGGGGAGCCAGGCCACCGAGTAGTGACAGGCACACCCTAAGACCCCAAAGGCCTCAGACACTGGCCATGCCACCGTGCATAGCAAACAGAGGCTCCTGTTTCTTTCTCCACAGTCATTTCACATCCATTATTTCCCCCTGTGAGTGACTTACTGTTACTTACCATCCTTTTACAAATGTGGAAACTGAGGCACAGAGGGGTGAAGGGACTTGTACCAAATCCATGGTGAGTCAAGGGTGGAATGGGCCCTGACCTCAGGTAGGGCTGTCTCTGGGGCCAGATCCAAAGCTGGACATCAAGTCTCTTTGCCGGGCCTCTGGGCACTGGGCATGGAGATCGTGGGCCTGGCCTGTGGTCTGCAAGGACTCGGCGGGAGGCCTCTTTGGGGACAGAACACAGTGGTCCCAGGCCGGAGAGACCTGAGTCCCAATCCCAGCCCAGCCTCTCAGAGCTGTTAGACTCTGCCATGGTGCTAACCCCTCTGAGCCTCAGTTTCCTCACCCACAATGGGGGCTAAGAGGCTGCCTCACAGGTTGCTGTGGGACCTCGGGCAGGGCCCCCTCCTCTTATCTGACTGCACCCACCTGCCTTTAGTGGAGCCAAAATGTCCAGGACACACAAGTCCCTGCCTTTGGGGAGGGACACCCGAAAGGCAGTGAACAAGCACACAGATAAATGGCTTAGCCCTTTTTACATAGGGCTCTGAAAGAAACAAAAACTGAGTGATGAGTGGAGAGCATAAGGGGCTGGGGCCGCTATGGACACCAAGGAAAGGCCTCTCTGGCAAGTGAGTGATGGGGACTGAGCATCCTAAGTAAAGGGAACAAGTGCAAAGGCCCTGGGGCAGGAACATGTTGCAGGAACAGGCAAGGCAGCAAGTTGGTTAGAGGTGTGTCCACGTGGGCAAGGAGTGTATTGTGGCCTTGGGCAGTGTTCACAGCAGGACCTGGGTTCAAATCTGGCTCTGCTTGCCGTCTGAGAATCCTGAACAAGCGACTTCTGTAAAATGGGGTAGGATGAGAGGAGGGTGCAGACGCAGGGGCCAGCTCCTGCGTGGCAAGGGTTTGTCAGTGGTGGTGGGGGGGGGTGGGGCATGAGCAGAGCTGCACACTAGCAGGCCAAGGCCCCAGTTGGGTCTCTGACTACAAAGAGCCTCGGCCTGGGAGACTCCCTGGGGGACCTCAGGCCTTGGCTTCCCCACAGAGAGCAGCTGGACTTGATACTGCTAAAGATGCTTTGTAACTGAGCTCTCTGAGCGGGGGTGTGGGAGAGAGACAGAGGGCGAGAAAGCACATGGTTTCTTGCATGTGGGCGCCAAACCCTTCCCGGGGCTGCTCACCCACCCCAGGACCTGTCCTGGGACCACCCAGTGTGGCCTGAGCCGGCACGGCCCCCGGGAGCATTTGTTGTGTGTCGGGGGTCACCGGTAACCCTGTCTCACTTCTGTCACCCTCAGGAGTTCCCTGGAGACCAGAAGCAGCCTGTCCACTGACCACTACGGGTACCGTCGCTCTTCCACTCTGGGCCCACTGTTCCCATCGGCACCGCGGGTGGGCCCCAGGAGGCATCAAGGGAAATTAGTCCCCCCATTGGGCCCTCAAACTCCCCCAGGGACCAGCAGTACTGCTGACACATCCCCTGAGGACTAGTCCAGCTAGGAATGGTCCCTCAGGGTCTCCGCTAAGGGTTCCTCTGAGAACCAAGGCTGGTGGTCCCTCTGAGGGCCAGCCCGCAGCTGCCCGTTCCCGTGACGCCCAGGCTGCAGCCCAGGGGCCAAGCTGACGCTTCCAGTTGGTTTCCCGATCACGGTTCCTGGAAGCCGGGGTGTCTGAGGACCTCTGCCTTCACATGGCTTTTGGATCTTGTTGTTTCTACGAGATGTCTTCAGAAGGAGGCATTGTTTAACGTTACAAGAAGGGGCCAGAGACTGAGGCACACAGGAAGGTCCCCTGGATCGGAGGTCAGCCGATCTCTGCTCACAGGCTGGGGCCACAAAAGACCAGGAAGGGGCAGCTAGCTGGCCCCGGCGCGGCGTTGGCATGGGGAGCCACGTCCAGTGTAGCGGCGTGAGTCGGGGAGGGGTGGACTGGGCCACGCCGACTGGAAATAGGCGCATCCCTCTCCGTGGCGGGAGATGCACCACTGCCAGGAAAGGGCATATACCCGGTGAGGAGCCACAGGGCTGGATGTGGCCAGATGTGCCCAGCCGGGGAGGGTGAGGCAGAGGGCCCGGCAGAGCTGAGTCGCACCAAGGGGCCCGAACGGCCGAAAGCAGGCCCAGTGGCCTTGAGCCCCCTGCACTGGCGACACGACCGGGCCTGGGCCCCCTGTGCAGGGGGCGGGTCTAGTAGTTGCTCCCCTGGGACGAGACGGTCATGGCCACCAGGCTGAGACCCTAAAGCTGCCTGAGGCAGTGAGAAGGGCAGAGGGGTGCTTTTCTAAGCCAGCGTGGGGCTGGCGGCTGCCGGCACACTCCGATAACCCTGTAGGGGGACGCTCCATGGCCACAGCCACACGTGACGCTAACAGGCGTGCGTGGGTGCCGCGAAAGCTGACGGTGTCCTACTTCCTCACGAGCACTCGGAACGGGTTGGTGTTAGCCCGTTTCACAGAAGTCGCTGGTTCAGGATTCTCAGCTGGCCAGCAGAGCCGGACTTGAACCCAGATCCTGCTGTGAACGCTGCCCAAGGCCACAATACACTCCTTGCCCCCGTGGACACACCTCATACCCTCAGCTCTTGGCAGAGCGCTTTGCACAGTCTCACACACACCACGTGCAGAGCATTGGCACCCTCCGTTCCTCACACAGGCAGACCCTCACTCCATCCCTCCTGTGCGTGGGCTCACACCCCCCCCCCACCCCTGGCCACGTTCTGTTTTCGCAGGCTCACAGCTGGACGCCCCTGCCTGGCCGGCCCGGGGTGCTGGGCAGGTGTATGGGTGTCTGTGGCAGAACGGGCTGAGCCCAGGGTGAGAGGCTCACGAAACTCCTGTAAACCAGCTGAGCCACTGGCTTCTCTGAAAGCCACCAACATGTCAGATGGCGGCGTGGCTCCACCCGCTTTGTCTACCCCCGCCAGCCAGCTAGTCAGCACTCTGCTAGGGGCCGGGCCGGAGAAGGCTCTGGAACGAAGGGGGGCAGGGGGTGAGGCTTTTGTCCCAGAGTGTCTGGGGGTTGGGTGGGGACTGTCACGTGTCCCCCTTTCCCCTCAGGTTTAACCCAGACCCAGCTCTCGCCAGGCCTGGCAGGCGGCCGTGGTCAGGGAGCGGCCATAGTAATCACCCCCCTGAGGCTGGCCGCACTTGACCCAGTGCCTTCACAGTCCTAGAGGACCAAGCTAGGGGTCAGAGCAGACAGCAGGACCACCCTCAGCTCTGCCCTGTCCCCTCCTCCCCCCAGCCCTTATTTCAGGTGTCAGGTGCTTGCTACACCATGGTCAACAGTGCTGCCTTTGCTGGGCTCCTGTGTCAGGCAGGGGCTCAGGCAGCAAAGGAACAAAGGAATCAGGTTTTAATATACTGTGTCGGGTGGCAAATGCTATGAAGGAAAAGAAATCAGGGTGAAGGGGATAGAGAGCGATCGGAGGGTGGCCAGGGAAGGTCTGTGAGGAAGTGCCGTTTAACCGGAGAGACCAGAAGGAACGTGGGGGTGAGTCCCATGACTGCAGGAAGCGCATCCAGGCGGTGGAGATGGCCAGTGCAAAGGTCCTGAGGTGGAGCATGCTTGGCCCATTTGAGGAACAGAAAAGAGGCAGGCGCTAAACAGGATCCGCCCCCATTCCTGTGATCCTGCGGTCCCACGCGTCCTGACTTCTGACCCTCACAGCAGCCTTGGGACACAGGCAGAGCCAGGCTCGACGTTCGCATTTCACAGATGAGGAAAACTTGAGATGCAGAGACCAGAGGAATAGTGGTGCCAGATCCAGGCCTGGGACCCAGGGCCCTCACCTACCCCTACCACCACCTGGCCTCTGTGCCCTTTTCGTGCAGCAGGGTCACCAGCTTTGCTGTGGGAGCCTCTGGGAAACCTGGCCCTCAGGCCCCAGTGGAGGGGAGGAGGTGCCATTGGAGGTCCTGGAGGCCCCATTCACGGCTTGGGAATTCAGAAACAAAGGTCCCAGCCAGTAATTGCCTCCTTTCAAAGGCACAGCCGGCTTCCTCTGCCACAGGCGTGAGAGGGAAGCTGATGTCCTTGTCCGGGGAGAGGGGTGGGGCAGCACTCCACGGGGCCTGTGCTACCTTGGCAAACAGGCCAACAGGCTCATCACCCTTGGCAGATGGCCACTGTCACCCTCCGTCCCCATCTACCCCGCAGTTAGCAGCCCGGTTATCCAGTGGCTCGTCTCTCCCCAGCCCCAGAACAGCGTGGGGCTTCCTGGGTCCAGCTTGGACCCATCCTGTTGGTGCTGGGTGTGCCTTTCCCTCACTGGGCCCTCCCTCTCCTTGTTTATACAAGAGGAGGCTTGGACTGAGCCATTTTAAATGCCCTTCCAGTTCTGACTGTCCACGATGGGACATTTCTGAGAGAGCTACTCTCCGAAGCAGGGGAGGGATCATTCTCTGGTGTGGGGGCTCTCCTGAGCCCTGGGGGATGTTCAGCAGCATCGAAATGCCACTAGATGCCAGTAGCACACTCCTTCCCGGTTGTGGCCACCCCAGACTTCTCCAGACATTGCCAAGTGTCCCCTGGTGGCGAGGGGGATGGTGCCGCTGAGTGAGAAGCTCTGCTCAGCATGTTTGCCAACAGCAGACAGAAAACTGCCCTCCTGAGCCCGTTGACCTTGTTCTTGGGCTTTGCCGGAGCACGGGGCTGGGGTCAGGCCCCTGAAGCCTGGCGGGCTTGCTCAGCGCCGGCTCCCATCTGCGGCCGATGTCTCCTGGATGTCACCCCTCACCCATGGGCATATAGTCTTTTCTGAGCCTCAGCTTCCCCATCTTCCAACAGGGGAGGGTTGTAAGGATGCCGAGGGACTACCGCTTTGTAAATGATGTTGAGCAAACCGGGGACCTGAAGGAGCGGAGGTGTGAGCGTGCTGTGCTTTGTGGGTCCAGACCCTTCCATTCTGCTACCCAAGACCCTTTGTTCCTTCAACTAATGATGACAGGGGCCAGCGGTGGGCGAGGCGTGAGGCTGGCCCGTGAGATGGGCTGTGAAAGGAGGGGCGTGGGCCCTGCCCGGAGATGCCCAGAAGATGCTCGTGCTGCAGCCATGGCAGAGAGGCAGAAAACGAGTGAATAAACGGGATCGTTTCAGAGGATGGTGTGTCCAGGGGAGAGAATGAGACAGGGTGTAGGGTGAAGGAGGCTCGGATGGTCAGAGAAGGCTCTGAGGAGGTGTTGGAGGTGATATCTGTTGGATGATGAGTCTCTGCCCCGGGGGAGGGGGCACCCCCAGCAGAAAGCCCTGCACAGAAGACCTGAAGGGGGTGGTGGGTCAGGGGGTGTGAAGGGGGCCAGGTGTCTGGGAGTCGGGAGCCTCAGAGAGGTCAGGTGGTATGGTCTGTCGGTCCATCAGCAGGAGCCGGTCACCAGTCGGGAGTTTGGCCTTTATTCTGAGAGCAGTGTGGGGCCACATGAGGGTGTGGCCAAATGACACGAAGGTCCCTGTGGCTGGTGTATAGGGAATGGTCCCTAGGGCGGTCAGAGCAGAATCAGGACCCACGGGCAGGGATGGAGAGAGAGGCCCGGCTGGTGGTTCTGCTCCATTGCCTGTGACTGCCAGGTCCTGAGGCCACCGAGCCACCCACTCTGCCTGTCCCCCCCCATCCCCCCACCCCCATTCCTGCCCAACAGCCCCTGGCTGGCCTTGGCCCCTCAGCCCAGCCCAGCAGCTCTTCTCCCTCCCTCCCTCACTAGCTACAGGAGTTCCCCTCCTGGCAGCCAATGAGCAGCTGTCATGGAGGTTCCATTTTAGATTTTATCAATGTGTCCCTGTCGCCCGGGCAACCGCTCCTGGTGGCCCTGTCAGTCTTTCTCCGCCTGCCTTTCAGAGCCAAGCTGCTCCCACCCACACCATGTGGCTATGTGGTGAGTTCTCGCTCACTCGGGCCGGACCAAGATTCCACCAAACGTAATTGATCTGGGTGTCAAGGTCAGCGTTTGTCTGTCATTTCGCCCCCTCCTTGCCTCACGCCCGGGTCTTTGGGGCCTGAGCCACTCTGGGCCAGGCAGGCGGGTGGCCGACTGCCCGGCCAGGTGCAGGCACGGCCGCCAAGTGTCCGGGGCCTGGCTGGAAGAAGGGGCTTGGGGAACGGCCATCAGGAGCCCCCAGCATCCAGGCCCCCCAGGATGACAGTCCAGGGGCCCCTGCAGCTGGGCACAGCCAGGGCTGCCTCGGCGTACCCTGGGGACCCGCAGAGGAGCCCCAAGAAGAACCAGCCGCCAAAGACAGCAGCAGTCTAAGACTGGCCGGGTGAGCCGCACCAACGAGTTGCTAGGCTTTTGTGCGCGCTGCTCTTTGTATTGGAGGTGTGTGTTCTAGGAGTGGGCTGGGCAGGGCCGGGCCATGTGAGTGGGGGCCGCGGTGGGACCAGGGTGGGCCTGCGTGGCCAGTCCCCCAACCACCCCCAAACCCACTCCAACCCCGGTGGAGGAGCCACAGTGGTCCGGCTGGAGACTGAAAGGTGAAAATGCTCAAGTTCAAGGCCTTTTGCCTGGATTACTGGCAGTTCCTGTGCCTGCAGCCGCTGCATGGAGTCTATAAGAGGTATGTGGACCGTCTGGGAGGACCTCTGCCATAGGGCAGGGGGCTGTGAGGTAAAGTCCCCCCCACACCCTGGCCTGCCCACTGGAGGGCCTTCCCAGGTCGGCCCAGGGTCCTTGCCACTGGCCCAAGAACGGCGGCGGCCTGTGCTGTGGGTCACTTTGCAACTTGGCGTGATTGTCCCCTCCTCTCCCTCCGGCCCTGAAACCGGTAGGCTTTCTGCAGGGAAGTGGTCACCCCAGAGTGTTTTGTGGCCAAATGCTGCTTTCATTGTTTCTTGCTGTTGGGGTCCTCCCTGGAGTGGCCTTGATCCTGGGCAGGTGTGACCCCACAGGAGGGCAGCCTGGCCCTGCCAGGGCACATTCCCTCCAGCCTAATGGGTGGCTCATCTGATTAACAGGCATGACTACCTGGATACCAAGCAGGATTTGAGACCTGTTTGGGGAGGCTGAATGGGGGGTCCCTGTTCTGGAGGTCAGGAGACCAGAGTTCAAGTCCCTTCCCTTGCTGTGTGACTTTGGGCAGGCTGCTTTCCCTTGCTGAGCCCCGGTTTCCCCATCTTTAGGTATTCGGAACTGATAACAGCGGCATTTGGGGACTGCTCCCTGAAATGATGCAGGCTGCCAACACCATGCGTTCAAATGTTAACAAACCTGACAATATGGTCTGCACGTGTGTTCTGTCCGCTCGCACCCCTTGGCCGAGAAACGCCGGTGCCTAGGCCATCAGGAGGGGCATCGTGGAGCCATCCCCGTGGTTGCCTTGAAAGATCTGGGAGGAGGGAATCAGAATACCAGCTATTCTGAGGGAATTAGTTTTTCCTGATTTCACACTCTGTGAATTCCATGGGCATTAGCATGTGAGCAGTTCTGGGAAAGTGTGGGAGCTTTTCTTTTCTCTTCCAGGGGCTTTCTGCAAAAGGGGCGGGCACTGAGGGTCTCACGGCAGCCTCAGAAAGGAAGTCCCTACTCTTGGGCGGGTGCCAGCGACAGAGGCCTGTCCTGCATCTGATTAGCACGGCCACATCTGAGCGGAAGGCCACACCAGGTGGGATGTGCACGCTGTGCAGGTGGATGAGTCTTCACCCCCCACTTTGGGGAGTTTGTTGTTAGAGCCTTGGGGCACCTGGCGTATTCTGGCTGTTGGTTATTGACTGCTGAGGGCGGGGCACTTTACCTGATCCTTAAACCCTCACCCTTTCTGCAAAAGAGGCATTAAGCCCCCGCTTTGAGCAGGTGAGCCGAGGGAGAATGAAGGGCAGGTAGCCAAGTCAGTGGGGCCACAGTATTTGGAACTAAGGTCTCTCTTGTCCCAAGACGATCTCTCCGGAGTGCTCACGGCTTGAGGCCTTGCAGCACACCGGGGTCTTAGAGTGAGAGGGATGACTGAGGCACAGCCCCGGCCCACAGGGGCTCAGCTGGACGAGGCAGGAGTTGTCATGGACAGAGGACCAGGGTGTGGGGGCTCCACAGAGGAGGTGACAGCTGAGCGGGCAGGGAAGTGTCTGGAGAAGCTGGCAGGGCCGAGAAGGAGAAGGTTGGTGTTTGAAGGCAGAGGGAAAAGCACGTGGAAAAAAACCCAGAACTTTTCAAAGGGCAGATGTCTTCAGGTGGCAGCAAAAGACCATGGAGCTAGGAGAGGGTTCCCTAGGATTGGAGTCCAGGACCAGGGGGTGGGCTCTGTGCTGCACACAGTGAGGACCCCATGACGAGTGTAGGGAAGGAGTGACACATTGAGAGTCACCTCTGGGGGTCGCATGCTCTTTGTGAGGGGCATGGCTCAGCCTCCAGGGGAGCTGGTGAGAGACCTCTTGGCCCCTGCCTGCCGTGGGAGGAACAGATACAGAGTTGGGGCTCTTTTCCCAAGCCCCTACTACAGCCCAGAGACAATTGGGACATGGACCTCAAGGAGCTCCCAGCCTCCAAGGGGGAAACAGACCCACTAAACAAGCCGTGAAAATTAAGGATGGGAGATCGAGGTGGCAAAGATACTAGGAGCATGAGGGAGGGCTATCTGGGAGAAATCAAGGAAGGCTTCCTGCAGAAGGTGGCATCTGAGCTGATCGTAGAAGTGGGATTTTCCCAGACAGGGAAGGGCAGAGAGCACAGTTTAAACATAAGGAGGTAGGACCGAGCCTGGCATGGTTCAGAAATGGCCAAAGGAGAGGCTGAAGGGTAGGATACATATAAGGGAATGAGCCTAAAAAGGAAGACAGAGTAGGTGACCATAACACTGAGACTCACTGAGTACCTACATGTGAGGCCCGGTTCTAAGCCCCGACTCTGCAGCAACCCAATGAAGAGGGGGACACGATTATCCCATTTTCCCGCTAAGGAGACTGAGGCACAGGAAGGAGAAGTAGTTTCCCCAGAGTCACACGACCTGTCAGTGGGACCATCAGGATTTCACCAGGTGGCCCAGCTGTGGAGGCCACCCACTGCCAGCTGAGGAGTCCCAACTATGCACCCCAGCAAATGAGAAGCTCAGGGCCGGGTCAGTCTCCTTTCTATCAGTAACCATAAATAAAGGTCAGTCAGGTAGATACGAACTTGGCTTTATGGTCTGGCCTCATCCCAGCAGAGGGCTCAGAGAGTCCCTTTCCCTGCAAGCCTGCCCCTGTGCAAGGTGGGACGCATGCCAGCCCACCTCTCACTGCCCCTGGAGGGGCTGACGGGGTCAACTCCGGGAAAACGCTTACCACACCGCGCTTAGTAGGGGCGTGGGAAATGGGGGCTGTCCTTGCCCCAGGAAGGCTTTGCAAATGGAACCACTTGGCTTTTTTCCTGATGCCATATTCCATTGTTTAAAACAGTGCGACCCAAAACTTAAGAGTATGAAAAGGATGTTTTGCAGACAATGCATAATTAAACACTTCTAAACACAGGGTGTGCCAGGCTCCCTTGAAGCTGTTAATTATTCTTCATTAGGGATCTTAAATTAATGTAAAATAATCCTGGAGCTCTGCCAGACGCTGGGGCTGGGGGAGGGGCGGAGCTGCGTATTTCAACCAGAGAATGAAAGAATGTTCCTAGGGACTTCTGCATGCCGCCTGGGTGGATGGGGACCCCGCGGACCCTTCAGCTTTGCCAAGCGGCCATGGTGGGAGGACACAGCCCTCTCCCCAGTCACCAGAGCCCAGCAGACCTCAGGGTACTCTTTCTTATTAATGAAATAGGTGCAGAGAATATAGAGAGTAGTATACCCACCTCCTGCCTTCAGAGACAAACTCTCACCAATGTGGCCCCTGTGGACCTCCCTCAAATCCCATCCCACCCCCGCTCCCCCTGGAGCTAAATCTAAGCAGAGCAACACCCCCCCCATTTCATCTGTACATTTCCCATGCACATTCTTGTAACTTTGTCCACACAAAAGGCTGTTGTACATGTTTTTAAACCCCAGATACATGATGCAATCTGCACCTCGCTTTAAAATTTTTTTTAATTGTAGTAAAGTACACATAACTTAAAATTGACCACCTTAGCCGGGTTTTTTATTTTTTATTTTTTTTAACGTTTGTTTTTGAGACAGAGGGAGACAGAGCATGAATGGGGGAGGGTCAGAGAGAGGGAGACACAGAATCCGAAACAGGCTCCAGGCTCTGAGCTGTCAGCACAGAGCCCGATGCGGGGCTTGAACTCACGGACCGCGAGATCATGACCAGGCGCCCCACCTTAGCCATTTTTAAGTGTCCAGTTCAGTGGCATGAAGTACATTCACATTTTGCTGCACACACATCATCACCATCCATCTCCAGGATTCTTTTCATCTTGCAGCCCCTCCCAAAACTGTCCCCACTAAACACGAGCCCCCCGTTCCCTCCTCCCTCAGCCCCTGCAAACCCCATCCTACTTTCTGTCTCTGAATTTGACCACTCCGGGGCCTCATGTACGTGGTATCATACAACGTTTGTCCTTTTGTGACCGGCTTATTTCACTTAGCACAGTATCCTCGAGGTTCATCCACATTGTAGCACGTCTCAGAATTTCTTTCCTTTTTAAGGCTGGATAATACTCCACTGTGTGGATTGACCACACTTTGTCCATTTCCTCAGTGGACACTTGGGTTCCTTCCACCTTTTGGCTACTGTGAGTAATAGGACTATGCACGTGGGTGTACAGATATCTCTTCAAGATGCGGCTCGCTGTTTTCACTCAATGTTTATTGGTGAGATTCATCCATGCTGTTATGTATAATTCTCATTCACTCGTTTTCACTGATGTGTGGTATTCTGTTGTACAAATATGCCTTGTGCAATGATCTGTTCTACTGTTTTAAGGTATTCGGGTGGTTTCCTGTGTTTTGATGTTACAGGCAGGGCTGTGGTGAACACTCTCGTGCGTAACTCCTTGCTCTCGTTTGCAGAGTTTCTGTAGGGTTTGTAACCAGGGCAGTACGTGAGTGTCTTAAGCCTCACTGAGCTTTGTGAAAGTGCTTTCCAAGGTGGTTTCACAGCGGGCATCCTCACCAGCAGTGGGTGAGAGTCCCCGTGTCTCCACATGCTTGCCTTCACTCGGTATTAAAAGCCAAATGTTATTTTTGGTGTCAAAAGGAGAGAAGGAGACAGAGAGAGAAGGGGAGAGCCATGTACATGGTGTGGGACGTCCTGAAGGGGAGGGTGAGACACGCATGACTGGCTGCCTCGATCTGTGTAGTCCCGGGTCCCCCATAGTAAGGAATTTTCCAGAGTAATTGTAACTCTGCATGTTCACTTGCCCCCGGACTGACTCTGTAACCTCACCTATGAACAGAGTGTGACTGTTTGGTTACAAATGTAGCACCAGGATGGAGCGCCTGGGTGGCTCGGTTAACTGTCCAACTTCAGCTCAGGTCATGATTTCACGGTGTGTGTGTTCGAGTCCCGCATCGGGCTCTGCACTGACAGCGTGGAGCCTGCTTGGGATCTTCTGTCTCTATCTCTGTCTCTCTCTCTCTGTCTCTCTCTCTCTGCCCCTCCCCACTCATGCGCTCTCTCTCTCTCTCTCTCTCTCTTTCACGAAAATAATAAATAAACGTTGAAAAAAATCTTTCAACAACAAACAAATGTAGGACTAGTTTAGATGATACCATTTATCAACTTGTTTCCTGATGGGCAGGTTTCACTGACCACCTCTGTTGGAAATAACCAAAGGCCAGGTGTGCCAAAACCACAGCGTGAAGAAACTGACTTTGGAGAGAGCTCCCTAAGCCTTGGCCACAGTGAGTGGAACTTAGCGGGCTGACAGCTTCAAGCATGCAGCCCCGGGAACTGGACAGGCAGAACTTCTGGGGCCGCTCAGAGGGCACGGGGTGCCCCCACCGCACACCCAAGTCCCAGGCCTCAGCCCGTGGCTGGTGAGGTTCGGTCTGTTGAGGAGAAACTTGGCAGTGAGACCCTGGATGCTCTGTGACTTGAGGGGACAGGGCAGGCTCTGACGTCAGGCTGACCGGGAATCTGATCTGGCTGGTCCCTTTGAGAATAATTATTACTGTTATTCCTTACTTTCACTGAGCATTTATAGGTGCTAAATGCTTTTCATGCCCTGTCTCCATTCGTCCTCCCAACAGCCTTATGACATAGATAACTGTTATTTCCCCATATGTCTGATAACGAGAGGCTAAGTGCCCTACCTAAGGTGACAGAATGTGGTCAGTCCAACCCAAACGATGGACCCCACGAGGCTGCCCTGCCCCACTCACTCTCTGCATTGTTTAAAGCCTCTTGCCTCCGTGCAACTGTTCCCCTAGTTGTGGCTGCCTAGCAAATTACCCCAGAACGTAAGGACTTGAAACAGTGACCGTATTTGTCCTTCCCGTGGGTGTGTTCTTTGGGTGGGCCCTGTTCTACGCCCATCAGACGGCGTTTCTTGAAGACTGGAGGCGGGACTTCTCAGGAGCCCCGCCCACCCGCCCGCTCACCCTCGCTCACCTGGCAGTTGCTGCTGGCTCTTGGCTGAAACACCCTTACGGGCCCCCGCATGTGTCCTGGGCTCCTCACACCATGGTGGCTACGCCCCCAGAGTTAGCTTTCCTAGAGAGAGCCACGTAGGAGATGTGTCACCTTTCATGACCTCACAAGGCATGCGGCATCACTTCCGTTGCGGTCCGTTCCCTGGGGCATCACAGAGTCCTTCCCACAGCCAAGGGGGGTGCGACTTACGCCCCGTGTCCTGACCAGGAGTTGCAAGGTCTGGCCCAGCTATGGGGCCATCCTGGGAGGTAGTGTCCGCCCCGGTGACCGACCAAGATACTTCTGTCCTGAGCCGAAACAGGCTTAGGACAGAACACCTGGGACGCAGTTGGAGCTTGACACATCATAGATCTTCTTTTTAGTAATGAAGTAAGTTTGAAGAATGTGTTGTTATTATTTGAGAGGGGGAGTGATCACGTCAGCTGGGAAAAGCTGGGAAGGTTCTTGTTCAGCTGAGACAGGTCTTGAGGGACAAGGAGGATTTTCCCATTGCCACGGGGTGGTCAGTGCCCGCGGCAGACAGGTGTGGAAAGGATGTGAGCGAGGTGGTGCATAAGCATTGGATCCGCTGGTCTCCGGTGGCGAGCCACAGAAATCGCCCGTGGCCAATCCGTGGGAGCGAAAGGGAACCTCGGTGCCGCTCCGGGGGGGTTGAGAGGATCAGAGGAAGCTGGGGGAGTGGGCTGGGCCCCCGAGCAGGACCGCTGTGCCCCCTGGAGAGCCACCCAGCTGTGAAGAAGGCTGCCTGCATCCATGGAGCCCACAGCCGTGTGTCTCCACTCAGGAAGTAAAGTCTGGGGCACAAGTCTGACGGGTCCAGCGCGGGCCATTTCCTACCCCTCACTGTGCTGAGGCGGGGGGAGTATCTGTAGGAAGGAGCCTCCAGGGACCCCTTGGCCCCAACCCCCACCAGCACTACACTCTGCGTGGGAGAGGCCGGGCTCTGGGCTATACGGGAGGGCTGTTAGGAAGGAGTCGTGGGGTGCGAAATGGCCTGTGTTCCCCGTGAGCGTGGCCTCCCCGTTCAGGCACTGCTGGACCAGAGCGAGGCATGATGACGTATACACCAGAGGCTCGGTGTCACCAAATTGTCAGGGGCCTGGAGAAGCTGGGCTTCAGCGGAATAGTCAGGGAAGGCTTGAGGATCTGGGAGCCAGAGCTGAACCTAGCTCAAGTTCAGAGAGACTGGGATGAGGCCGCCTGCCTCCATCCACCTGTCCTGCCAGGTGCATCTAGAGGGCGCTGGAAGTAGGCTTCAGGGCTCCAGTCTTTCATGCTTGAGGTCTCCTGGCAGCCTTGTGTCTTAGCAAGATCCCTCTGGTGGCCAGAGGGCGGGGGAGAAAATACTGGCTCTCCCCAACAACCACTTTTGTCTCGGCAATTGCTGGACTTTGCACGTGAGATTATCCAGACTGAGTGATTGCACCTCAGCCCTGTCTTGGCAGCCATTGGATGGATGGGTCAGCCTGCGTGGGGAAGGGCATGCCAACATGAGGGGCCCCAGATGCCCAGGCAACTCACAGAAGGAAAGAGCTGGGCCCCAAAGCTTATAAGCTGGGTCCCTTCTCCAGTCAGGGCCTGTTATGGGGTCAGTTGTGCCCCCCACCCTGAGTTTATATGTTGAAGTCCTAACCCCAGTAACTCAGAATGGGACTGCATTGGAGATACAGTCTTTAAAAGGGCCATTAAGTTAAAATGAAATCATTAAGATGGCCCTCATCCAATATTACTTGTGTCCTTTTAAGAAGATATTAGGGCAGGGCTGCCTGGCTGGCTCATTTGGAGGAGGGTGCAATTCTTAATCTCAGGGTTGTGAGTTTGAGCCCCATGTGTAGAGATTACTTAAATAAATAAAACTTAAAAAAAAAAAAAAGAAGGGGTGCCTGGGTGGCTCGGTTGGTTGAGCATCCGACTTCAGCTCCAGTCATGATTTCACAGTTCATGGGTTCGAGCCCCCATCGGGTTCTGTGCTGACAGCTCAGAGCCTGGAGCCTGCTTGGGATTCTGTGTCTCCCTCTCACTCTGCCCCTCCCCTGCTCATACTCACTCTCTCTCTCTCTGTCTCAAAAATAAATAAACATTAAAAAGAAATAGATTAGGGCACAGACATGCACAGAGGGAAAACCATGTCTGATGATTAACTTTGTGTGTCACCTCGATAGGGTGAGGGCTGTCCACATCTTTGGCTAAACATCCTTCTGAATGTATCTGTGACAGTGTTTCTGGATGAGATGAACATTTGAATCAATAGACTGAGCAAAGCAGATTGCCCTCCCCAGTGTGGGTGGGCCTCGTCCAATCAGTTGAAGGCCTGAGTAGAGCACAAACTCCCCCTGCCTGCCTGCCCTTGAGCCCTGCCTCTAGACTCCCGCCAACACCTCGGCTCTTCCTGGGACCCGAGCCTCCCAGCATTTGGACTGAAACTCGCCATCAGCGTTCTGGGTCTACAGCTTGCCAGCTGCCGACCTCGGGACTTGCCGGCCTTCCTAATTGTTTACGATAAACAAATGTGTGCATGTATGTGTGTGTGTACACAGACACGTACATCCCGTTGGTTCTCTTCCTCTGGACGACCCTGAATGATTCACGGCGTGAGGACACAGGGAGAAGAGGCCATCTATCCACCAAGGAGAGAGGCCTCAGAGGAAACCAACCAACCCTGTGGACATCTAGATCTCAGACCTCTAGCCTCCAGAACAGCAAAAAAAAAAAAAAAAATCATTTCTGTTGTTTAAGCTCTCTAGTCCTGATACTTTGTTATAGCGAACCTCTCTGTTTTCATCTGTGAAGTGGACCCAAGGGTCCCTCCCCAGGCTTACCATGAGACTGTCACGCACAATGGGGTGAGGCCAGTGAGGCCCTCCCCGTGGGCACAGGGTGGAAGCAGGCACCAGACAACCCTCAGCAATCAAGCAAATAAAATGTCAAAATCGTACCCAAAGACAGGCTGCTGTTTGATTTACGGTGCTGCATCACTGGGCCACGGGAATGGTCATTTCTACAGGGGCTGCAGCCCGGTGTCCCCCGCAGGCCAGGTTTGTGAGGGTTGGCAGTGATGTGCAAATAGACAGAGAACCCTGAGGCTGTGTATATGTGCTTTTATTATTATTATTATTATTTTAAACCTTATCAGCCTTTTCACTTTGTTCAAGATACAGCCTGTTCTTTGGGTAAGTGTATGTAGGGGTGCACATTTTTCCCTTCACAGGGGGCTCTGATGTGGCTCTGCCCTGTGCTGTAGCTGGCCCTGAGCCAGCTGTCCACATGCTGCGTTGTCCACTTTAAAGGGTCAGGCAGGGTGTTCTCCTCGGAAGGCCATCCCGAGACTGCGTTTCCCTCTGGATATGTGTAAAGGAGGCTTAAGAATGAGGGACTGGAGGGGCGCCTGGGTGGCTCAGTCAGTTGAGTGTCTGACTTTAGCTCAAGTCATGATCTCACAGTTCATGGGTTCCAACCCCACATCGGGCTCACTGCTGCCAGCGTGGAGCCTGCTCTGGATCCTCTGTCCCCCTCTCTCTCTGCCCCTGCCCTGCTCATGCTCTCCCTTTCAAAAATAAATAAACATTAAAAAAAAGAAAGAATTAGGGATTGTTTCTCCATAGAGGACATCGTTAGGTCAGTTGGCAACTCTGAATAAGATTCGAGGATTAGATAATAGTATTGAATCAATGTTGATGTCCTGACTTTGAAAACCGTACTGTGATTGTGTCAGAGAATGTCCTTGTTTTAGGGCAGACACTCTGGAGTAGCGGGGGCTTGAGGTGGGCAACTTACTCTCAAAGAATTCTGGGGAAAAAAAAGTACATGTGTGTGAGTGGGTGTGGGTGTGCTTGTACGTGTGGAAGTGTGGGGCGGGGGGGGTGGGGAAGAAAGAAAGACAATATCATAAAGCAAATTGGGTACAGTGTGAACGTGTGGGGAATCTGGGTGAAGGATACAAAGGGTTCTTTGTACTCTTCCCCCAACTTTCCTGTAAGGCTGAAATTAACTCAAGATACTTTTAAAAATAGTGTCAGGGGTGACTGGGAGCTAGTTCACTGCTCACGCTCTCCTTCTGCAGCCTCCTGACCCCAGATTTCTCCTCTGCCTCCTTCCTAGACCTTCAGGTCTCAGCTGGAATGCCACCTCCTCGGAGAGGGCCTCCCTGATCACCTTGTCTGGCACAGCACCACCCTGTCCTACTTGTCATCTTTCACGTCCGCCAGTTTTGTTTGATTGCCCTCACCAGCATCAGAAATTATCGTGCCATTTGCCTAACGGTTGTCTCTTCTGCCCCCTCCCTCCAAATGTCAGCTCTATGGAACTCTGTCTTGTCCCTGCCCGGCGCCCCCCTCCATCCTCTGTGCCTGGCACACAGTAGGGCTGCAGGTCAAAAAACCCCGAGTCTTGTCCTTCCTGGTTTCCCCCTCAGACTTGCCAAGTGACTTTGGGCAGTGTCCCACCCGACTCTGGCCTTCCATTTCTTCATCTTGACCCCAGCTCTAAAGCTTTTGGACTGTGTGATGCAGAAAGCCGCAGGCTGCTGCACCGTCTCAGTGTCCCCCAGCTGAGATCCTCTCTGCTGCCGGGATTGCCGGGCCCCTCACTGCTCCGTCCCCGAAGGAGGAAAGAGCAGAAGAAAATGTGTTTCGTGCACCTGACCTGTCAGGACACTGTCCCCAGACAGTGGGCCCACAAGGAGAGTGGGTTCACTTCTCTCTCCTGGCTTCTTCAGAACAAAGACCGGGCAGATTTTAAGCCCAGCGCCTTCGGCAGGAAACAGTATCTGCCTGAAATTGAATAACATTGTCTTGTTTTCATGGTAACCTC